>NC_141031.1:4727500-4857500 GCF_052040795.2 Danio rerio
TATTTATTTATTTGCATTATTGTATAAGTAGTGATTTGATTTGTAGTTTTTATTTATTTATTAATTTTTTTACATTCCAACATAAAATGTGTTATTTATTGGTAAATCAATGCAATTAATGCTCAGATCCTAACGTTAATTTATTTATTTACTTATTTATTTATTTATATATGCATCAATTATTATGTAGTGATCTTTTTATAAGTGATTTGATATGTTGTGAGTTTATTTTTTATTTATTGTCTTTATTTTATTTTAATATTTACATCTAAAAATTAAAAAATGTGGGTTTCCCCCTGGTGCTCCGGTTTCCCCACAGTCCAAAGACATGCATTACAGGTGAATTGGGTACGCTAAATTGTCCGTATAGTGTATGTGTGTCAATGAGTGTGCATGGATGTTTCCCAGAGATGGGTTGCAGCTAGAAGGGCATCAGATGCCTTACACATACGCTGGATAAGTTGGCGGTTCATTCTGCTGTGGCGACCCCAGATTAATAAAGGGACTAGGCCGACAAGAAAATAAATGAATGAATAAATGAATAATAATAATATTGATAATAATAATATTAATAATAATAATAATAATAATAATAATAATAATAATAATAATAATAACAACTGTATTATTATTATTATTATTATTATTAACAAATAATAATTGTAATTAATAATTAATTAATAATTATTTAATAATTAATTAATAATTAACTATTTTAATTCTGGTTACCCCAGATTAATAAAGTGACTAAGCCAAAAAGAAAATGAATGAATGAATGAATGAATATAAAGAAAAATAATAATAAAAGGGGGTTTAATAAATCTGATTTCAACTGTATGTACTGAGCAAATCATAAAAACTGCCAACATGAAGTAAAAACAACAACAACAACCCAAAACTCAATAACAGGAAAGGTAATGGAACTTTATGGACTTTAATGGTCTGTTAATGGAACATATTATTTTCTTTTCCCCTGACCCTGGTGCTTGGCCCCTAATTTAGCCATCACATCAGAACCAGACATTGACCTCATTACACACCCCTGGTGTACACTTCTATCACAAACACTCAATTACAGAATGCTCACCAATCACCAGCAAGTCTGCTCAAACCAAAAACACACAAACCACAATCACAACCACAGGTACCGCTCACACCAGCAACCTTCAGGTCAGCACATCTCGACACCCTGTTCCACTCACAGTAAAACAGGGTAAAACTATGAAAGTGTCTGCACGCTGGCTGTTTATCATTCACACAAGGAGCAGTGCAGCTACGTTTCTGATTCTCCATCTTTATCTAAACTATTATACTCTCGTCTGGAGGAAGGGGAGCAAAAAAAATGACGAGTCCTGGCCCTCTGATAAAAATGTTAACTAGGTGAGTGTCAGAGAGATGGATTGTGGGCTGTCAGCGAGAGCAGGAACATGAGAATACATTGATATTTCTCATTACGTTGCCCTCTCCCCCGTCTTTGTTTTTTTCTGCCGAAATGGTGGCGCGGAGGAAGGAGGGCTTGACAATAAATCACGCCCCCCAAATAACAGTCGAGCCGCTGCCGCCCCCAACCGTACGGCAAATATGATCGCTCGCTCACTGCTCCGCCATACTTTGAGAGAAAAAGCCATCGATAATGATCTAATGAACAAAGCTATCAAACCACATCAGGGTGGGAAAGAAAAAAGATAGAGGGTACAAGAGAAAGTGTGAGATACTTGATTTGAAAGTCTCTTACTGGCTCAGTGTGCAAAATGACGATTTTGCTGAAATTGTGATATATTGATAGCGCGGGTAATGAAATGAGGGGTGAAATCGTTGAGATAAAAGACTGAGATATACAGTAAAGTACTGTAAGTGAGACTTACTCAATGAGATACTTGAGCAGAATGGTTTCAGATCGGATATAGAAAGGACTGAAATCTGCTCACTTAAAAAATTATAATAAAACAAAATCTGTTAATGGTTGGATGTCTGTTCCATTGTTTTATGTTAACTTTAGCAGATACATTACTGTACAATTACTAACAGAAATTGCATGGGACTCATGCTTGATTTTCAATTTATTTTCATTCAAGCTAGATTTTGAGATCTCCATCTTTACTCCAAGGCCTTGTGGAGTTCAATTTAAACTCTGCAGTTTAACAAAGTAACTATTGTTGACCATTTTTTTTTTTGGGTTAAATTAAAATTGTGCATGGCGATTTGCACATTGCCCAACAAAAACCATGTGATAAAAGGCCACATATTTTATATAATGGGCAAATTAGAGTAAAACGACTCAAAATGTTTAATAATGTCTGATTGGTTCATTGATTGATGTCAAAGACTTTTTAAACAACAAAGCCAACAGTATGATTCCAGGGAAAATACATTTCATTTACTAAAATAAAATGGATGTATACTGTATGTGTGTGTCTATAATGTGTGTGACTCCCATGAGCTTGGAGGACTGCATCCATACATCTCTGCTATGACTCCAATAACTTGTTAATTAAGTCATCTGGAATGCCAAAGAAAGCGTTCCTGTAGGACTCCCAGAGCTCATCAATATTCTTTGGATTCATCTTCAATGCCTCACCCTTCATCTTACCCTAGACATGCTCAATAATGTTCATGACTGGTGACTGGGCTGGCCAATACTGGAGAAACTTGACCTTCTTTGCTTTCTGGAGCTTTGATGTAGAGGCTGAAGTATGAGAAGGAGCGCTATCCTGCTGAAGAATTTGCCCTCTCCTTTGGTTTATAATGTAATGGGCAGCACAAATGTTTGATACCTAAGGCTGTTGATGTTGCCATCCACTCTGCAGATCTCTCACACACCCCCATACTGAATGTAACCCCAAGCCATGATTTTTCCCTCACCAAACTTGACTGATTTCTGTGAGAATCTTTGGTCCATGCAGGTTCCAATAGGTCTTTTGCAGTATTTGTGATGATTGGGATGGGACTTTTTGCCACTTTTCCAAATGATCAACCAGAAGTCAAGACTTTTGTTCGGTAGTGTGTGTGTGTGTGTGTGTATATATAGTACAAGTTACAACAGGTTTATGTTTTTAAGTAAATTCTGCTTTTGATTCGCTTTGCTTTTAAGGCAACAGGTTTATTTAGAAGTAGGGAAACAAACAGCTTTTACAGAAAAACATTTTACACTAGTAGTAATGTGTTTTTGAGGTAAAATTTCAGGGTAAAAAATCTAAAATGTGTGTGTTTTTTGGCAGTTTTATACACACTGTATTTGCTTTGTTATTATTGCAATAAAAAAGTTAAAGCATTTATTTATATCTACATAAAAAAAACTTGAAATAAAATCTCAAATGAATAAATGAATGTTTTAGCAGTGTACAGAACATTTCACCAACCAGAGGTTGCACTTAAAGTGCACAAAAATGTATCTTTAGCTCCACCCACTCAGGTAAAAAACACCAGTCTATTCACACTTTCAGTAAACTTACATATTTGTGTATCATATTATTATAGGGGGTGATGCAGTGGCGCAGTAGGTAGTGCTGTCGCCTCACAGCAAGAAGGTCACTGGGTCGCTGGTTCGAGCCTTGGCTCAGTTGGCGTTTCTGTGTTGAGTTTGCATGTTCTCCCTGTGTTCGCGTGGGTTTCCTCCGGGTGCTCCGGTTTCCCCCAATGTCCAAAGACATGCGGTACAGGTGAATTGGGTAGGCTAAATTGTCCGTAGTGTATGAGTGTGTGTGGATGTTTCCCAGAGATGGGTTGCAGCTGGAAGGGCATCCGCTGCGTAAAAACGTGCTGGATAAGTTGGCGGTTCATTCCGCTGTGGCTACCTCAGGTTAAAAAAGGGACTAAGCCGACAAGAAAATGAATGAATGAATGAATTATGATAGGGAAACAATATATGTTAAAAAGTATTACAAATATTTTCATAAACTAATATAGCCTTTCCCTCATTTTCAAAGCTTCTCCAATAGTATTTATGCATTTTACTCAACAATCAGATAGGAATCATTTTGACTTCAATAAAATTACCTTGAGAGAAATTAAAAAGGTGCTGCCATCAACACAGAATTAAAATGAATGTTATTTACCTCAGTGTGACACTTTTTTGTATCTTTGAAAAGCCTATTAAAAACATGTCATTTATTTGCAGTTATGTTTTATAGTCAAAATAATTTTTTTCCTCTTTTTTTTCATTTAAAAAGTGAAATAATTGTATTTCACTTTTCAAACATTGGTATAGAGTCGCAGGCCTTTTCTCATCTTGCTTTTCATAATCCTATTCTCTTCACTATGAGGTTTGAGATATAAAACAATGCAGATTTAAATTTAGACTTTTAGAGTTGGGCAGAATTTAACGTCCCTCTCAACCCAAAGTCATCTTTACAGCTCGTCCGCCGATAGATTGGCAGACTTATGATTATAATCCCCACTCTGTCTTTTTAATATCTCCTCATTAAGTAACCCTGTGGAGAGTCTTCGTTCTGTTCCTGAGACGTGTGGCTTTGCTCGTGACAGCAGAGCCATTAAAAGTAACTTTAAAAGAACAGAAAAAAAGATTTGAGATAGATAGGGCTGTTTTACTGTATGGATTTATAATGGCCTTCTTTTCACAGTTGTTGCAGTGCAGCCGGGACATAATGTTGTGAATCTGAAAGTCGACTGACTGTTAAGTGAGTAGATTATATCTTAGATTTAAAACTGGATTACACTTTTAATATTGAACCATATTACAAACCACACTGCGAGATGAACATCTTTATTACAGAAATAGTTCAGTCTGATTTTAAACTTACTCCAAGAGTTCACACTTAGCTAATGATTGATTATAAAGTGAGTTTGGCATGCTGTCCCGGGAGAGAGCCCTTAGCTCATGAGATCCTTGAGCCTGGGGCTCCCTCGCCAGGGGAGTTTGAGCTCAGGTAGGTCTCGAGAACTCCCCCTTTTGTTTAGAGCTTTTGACAGATTATAATTTGCTATTTATACTGCTATACTGCTGGTTAAGAGTTTGACTATAGTGTTAATTTAGATTGATCAATTCCCTTATGACACATGCTTTTTAGACTGTGGGACGAAACCAGAGAACCCGGGGGGAAACCCATGCAAGCTCTGGGAAAACATGTAAACTCGGCACAGAAATGACAGCTGGCCTGTTAAGGATTTGAACTAGTGATGTTCCTGCTGTGAGGCAACAGTGTTAACCACTGGATCACCTCGCCTCCCTATAAAGAGAAAGGTGGATGAGTAGGAGTGGAAAGGGGAATTCTTCAAGGCGAAGATAACTGTAGTAGGAAACTCTGGCTATTTGTAGTGAGTTTGGAATCATCTGATTGGTGAATCATGCATTAGTTAATGAGGGACCAGCCGTGTTCCATCATAATCACACACTCCTCTCGAAATTAGTTTAAGTAAATAAACTTCACAAAGTGACGTTGCGCTTTTCATGTTAAGACTGAATTCTAACATAACTGAGTAATAACTGAACTGAAAATAATAAAAAAATTAGTACATACATTTTTTTTAGCAAATAAAAGTAAATAAGTAAAAAAAAAAAAAAAAAAAATATATATATATATATATATATATATATATATATATATATATATATATATATATATATGTATATATATATATATATATATATATATATATATATATATATATATATAATTTTTTTGCTTATTTACTTTTATTTGCTAAAAAAATTTATGTACAAATTTTTTTATTATTATTTTCATATATATATATATCATACAGAAAATACAATAAAATAACATTTTATATAACAATATGATGATTATTACTATAAAAAACAATAAATAAGTAAATAAATAAATGAGCAGTTACACTGCATTGATGTGTCTGTTTTAAATAATGTTTTATTAAAATATGTTTCATGATAAAAATAATAGTAATTAGTCAGTTAAACTGGTCTATATTCAAGTCACTCAAAAATATATAAATATAATGCCTTAATAGTTTAATAATATTATAAAGTATAATAAATGTAATCCATTTATGAATAATATAATGAGTATAATGATTTTCCATTTAAAGTCAGTGTCTAAATATTTTTTATTAAATATTGTTATACATTAT
Organism: Danio rerio; assembly: GCF_052040795.2. NCBI lineage: Eukaryota > Metazoa > Chordata > Actinopteri > Cypriniformes > Danionidae > Danio > Danio rerio. The sequence continues at coordinate 4,733,564 of NC_141031.1, forward strand.
ATTATATAATCTTATTTATGTACACAGCAACTAACTAACTAAACGATCGAACGAATAAATAAATATTGAGTACACTGAAAAAAATTAATCAAAGATGATTCCTTGGATTTACTGTTGAACTTTATTAAACTTAATTTGTTTGCTTAAATTCAACACAAATAAATTGTTTGCAACAGTTCTGCATGCAACACTTTTTTTCAGTGTAATAGTAATAGTATAGCGCACATTTACGTGTCATATTGAAATAAAACCCAACTAATAATATAAATAGAAACATGCAAACTACAACAGCATATCAGTACTTAAACATGTATTAATTAACCCAAACCTAAACCCAAACCCTAAACATATATAAAGTACAGTACATGTAGTTAAATAATAATACTCAGTACGTATTTGTATAATTGGTAACACTTCACAATAAGGTTGTATTAGTTAATGTTAATCCATGAACCAACAAGGAACAATACATTTATTACAGTATTTGTTCATGTTAGTTAACATTAGTTAATGAAAATACAGTTGTTCGTTAGTTAACTCACCTTGCATTAACTAATGTTAACGAGCGTGACTTTAGATGTTAATAATGCATTAATAAAAATTGATTATGATTAATAAATACAGTACAAGTAAGGTTCATGATTAGCCAATGTTAGTAAATCCATTAACTAATGAAATCTCATTGTAACATGTGTGACTGTATACTTACAATTATATAATACAATTGTGAAATTGTACAATTTAATAATTTTCCTCTTCAAACTTGACAGATTTTACATTTCTGACATTGAAGTCGATGATTCTTCAGGAACTGTGTAAACTATAGAAAGTATGATTTCAGGCCTAAAATCTTTCAGTCTTAACTGTTAAAGTGCAATGCTTTTGTTTTCATGATTAAAAAAGGTCACACTACTTATTTCTGAAGCCCACTGACCTTTACGGAGAGGATGGAGTTGCTGAGATTAGAAAGCACGTCTTGAAACCACGAATCTCCATAGTCATGTTTTTGTTTAGTCTTTTTTTTCTTGCGCACGGTGGCTTCTTTCAACACATCATTTAGCAAATGGCCGTTTAATGCATTAGAGATGAGAAATGCGAGAGAGCAAACAAAATAAAGTCCCATTTCTTGGAATCCACCCAAGTCCAAAGCAAACACCCCATTTAATGCTTCTGTCGCAATGACAGGTTTTAGTCTCGAATCTCGAATTATTAAAGGATTAGTTAACCCAAACGTGAAAAGTCTGTCATTGTTTACTCACTTTAAAGATATTGCATGCACAAATTACTTTATTTTCTCTGTTGAACACAGAAGAGCAACCATTGGCACAATGTCCTTTCATATCATATGACATCTACAGCTTTTAAGGCTCGAAAATCGCACTAAATGATCATAATGGCATTTAAAACTGAATATAATAATACAAAATAAGAGTAAAATAGTCAAAAAGTCCTCCTTTTAACGGGCTGTAATAAACTGTGATGGGCAACCTTTTGATTATGATGAAGAAAAAAAGGGAAACAAGAAAAATAAAATATTTTTTTCTTTATTAATATTATTATTATTATTATTTTTTTTTACTATTTTCTATTGTTGGTTCTTTTAGATGTCTTTGGTCTGCTCTGCATTTTCACTCAAAAATACAGTATAAATATATGTGTCACGAAATGAGGCCAGAAAACAAATATTTGATTTTTTTTACACAGCCTTAATTTTTACTGCAAAATAATAATTTTAAAAAATCTGTGATAAATGTACAATAATAATGCATTGATTTACTATTTCAAGACCTTGTTATTACTAAAAAGGCTATTGCAAAAGCCTCTAATTTCTTATATTATATATATATATATATATATATATATAATAATTTATATATATATATATATATATATATATATATATATATATATATATATATATATATATATATATATATATATATATATATATATATATATAATATTTTGCAAATATTTTGATGTAATTGTCGTTATCTAAAATAAAAGTAAACCCTTTACAGTTCTGATTGAAGTCTTTGGGGGTCAGACACCAGACGCCACACAGCGTCATCTGAATAGTTTCATATTAAATAACATTCAAGTGTGCAGATCTGGTGTGCAATACTTCCAACTGTCAAGATTGTGGCGCGTCGTGGCGCTGAGCGGTGTGCGACCTGCTTTTGTTTTAAATGTAAGACAAAAACTGACATAATATTTTAAGGTCTTTTCTTTGTCACCGGAAATAGAACAAACAAACAAACAAACAAACAAACAGGCAGACAGACAGACAGACAAACAGACAGACAGACAGAAAGACAGAAAGACAGACAGACAGACAGACAGACAGACAGACAGACAGATCAAAATAAATAAATAAACGAATGAACGGACGGACGGACAGACAAACAGACCAAAACAAACAAACAAACAGACAAACAGACAGACAGACAGACAGACAGACAGACAGACAGACAGACAGACAGACAGACAGACAGACAGACAGACAATTAAACAAACGAACAGACAGGCAGATCAAAATAAATTAATAAACAAACAAAAAAAATGGATAACAATAAACAAGCAGACAAACACAGACAGACGAATGAACGAACAAACAAACAAACAAACAAACAAGCAAACAAACAAACAAACAAACAAACAAACAAACAAACCGACAAACAGACAGACAGACAGACAGACAGACAGACAGACAGACAGACAGACAGACAGTTCAAAATAAATAAATAAATAAATAAATAAATAAATAAATAAATAAATAAATAAATAAATAAATAAATAGGCAGGCAGATAGACCAAAATAAATAAATAAATAAATAAACAAACAAATGGATAACAATAAACAAGCAGACAAACAAACACAGACAGACACAGACAAACGAACAAACAAACAACAAACAAACAGACAGACAGACAGACAGACAGACCAAAATAAATAAATAAATAAATAAATAAACAGACACAGACAGACAGACAGATCAAAACAAACAAACAAATAAAAAAATAAACAAACAAATGGATAACAATAAACAAGCAGACAAACAAACACACAGACAAACAGACATACAAACAAACAAAACAAACAAACAGTCATCAATAATTACTGGTAATTTATTTTTATATAATCCTGTGCCACCAAAAGATTTATAGAACTTTACATTTTCAAAGGAGAGTAAACTGCCTTCTACTCCTTTTAGTCTGACTGACGGGAAAATTAAAAAGAGACATTAAGTAGTTGACAGAGAAATAAAAGGAAAGAAAGGAAGAAAAATGGCAACAAGACACATGATAAGCAGTGATGGCCCATTCTTTGGCAAGGTGACACTGCAAAAGGAAAGTGGAAATGCCATCAGGTACATCAGACAGAGCAGGAGCACCGCAGCTGAGCCGAAGACTGTATCTTTCACACAGGAGCTGTCAGGCTCTTTATGACCACGCTGCGGGAGTCTACTGTAGCATGTCACATTGTCTCAATAAAGTGACAAATAAAAACCCACGCTGGAGTCCTATTGTTTTCCATGCTGGATAAACACCCTAACTGTGATGCCTGAAGCTGTGGGGCCTGTGCTCGAGATGAAGCCTGTGCAGAACTGAAGGGGAAATATAATGGAATAAAAAGAAACAAGACTGAACAAAAAAAATAGTCATCAGCAGGCACATAAGCAGTCTCAAAGTGTATGTGTCAATAAATATATTAACTCTTTTTCCTTTTTTATAGTTGCCAGCAACCATAAGCATTTTTTATGATTTGATGAACACCTGAAATTTATATTTTAGAAATGGCTTCTATTTCTTGCTGCTGAACAACAGAAAACTGACAATGATCACCTCATGTGCTTTATTGAGTGTTAAATGCTAATAATGTGAGAAGAATGTGAAATTGAACTTTAGATCTGTGACTCAGTGCAAGCCAACACATATCAGTGATTCAGAATCTACATTTAATCATTTTAAATATATGTATTTATATTTTAATTATGTATTAGATTACAAACCTTGCCATTTTGTTGGGGTGCAGTGAGTGCACTATTCTGTGCTTCTGAATGACTGTATTTCAATTTCTGCCGTTTTTTTTGCCTGGTGCAAACAGCTCAAATGCTTATCACTGCAAATCTCGTCATGTAGTGTGTTGTTAGGTCACAGAGTTACACACAATGTAACCTGCTCACCGAATCAGAATCAGAAAGAGCTTCATTGCCAGGTATGTTTACACATACGAGGAATTAGATTTTTGTGACAAAGCTTCTACAGTGCAACAGAATTACAGAAACAGGATATAAATATAAAACAGAAAATACATATATTTAAATATAGAATTAAGTAGTGAATGCAAATATACAAATTGACATTTTGACAATATTGAAATTGAGTGTTTGTACAGGTATAATACAATATTTAACATTATATGTGCAGCTGTTATGTGCAAATTGGCATATAAAGTGTGTTGTTAAAGTATATATATATATATATATATATATATATATATATATATATATATATATATATATATATATATATATATATATATATACATACATACATACAAATAACGACTAAATATAAGTCTTTGAAAACGGGTTTCCCAAGCCAGGTGGCGCATTAGACCAGGGGCACATCTCCTGTTTCCAAAATGCATCACAAACTGCTTGAGAAACTGTTCTACTATGAAAATTGGTGATGAAAATAAATGATGTTCAATAAGATGTATTTGTGTTTACTAACTGTTTCTTCATTTAAACATGAACTTTGAACTGTAGGTCTAGATAAGCTCCAAACAGCGATTTTTAATCACCTTAATCCGACTAAAGTCATAATTAACTAAACAGAAATGGAATTAAGACGTGGAGTATGCAGATATTAGTGGCATTATTGAAGTAAACACAGCAATCAAACTATTACCGCAATGTAGGACTTTTCGCCATATGCTGAAGTTTTTTTTTCTTTCCATTTGGTGTACGTTATTAAATTTCATAACATTTTAACCAGTCCTTCATCCTTATTTGTGTCTAACACCCCAGTTTGCGTTAACTGTCGATAACAGCCCACCACTAATACAAAGTGTATAGCAACTTTTCATAACTATTATTATCAAGTATTCAAGAGATGGACTGCCTGAAGGGAAGAAACTGTGTCGGCCTGTTCTGGTGCACAATGCTATGTAGCGTCGACCAGAAGGTAAAAGTTCAAAGAGGCAGTGTGCTGGGTGTGAGGCAATCAGAGTGATTTTGGCAGCCCTTCTTCCGGCTCTGGATAAGTAGTTCTTGGAGAGTAGGGAGGGTTGTACCAGCGATTCGCTCAGCAGTTCGAACTATTCGACGTAGTCTTCGGAGGTCAGATTTGGTAGCTGAACTATACCAGACAGTTATTGACGTGCAGAGGACTGATTCAATGTTGGAATGTAGAACTGTTTTAGCAGCTCCTAATGTTTACGTTTGTGTAATTTATATTAGTTGCTAATTAATAGTACAATTTCATGTGGAACTCTGAATCTGCATCTTATTTCTGCTGTCGACCGGAGGTCGCATTTCGGCTGCGGACACACACTTTAAGAGCGTTCCTGACTGAATTGATAAAATATGCGTTTTTTCACCAAGGCAACCCGAGGTGCTGAAATATAATTGGCTAAACTGGCATTGGCCAGGTTAAAAGACCAAAACAAAGACAGATGTTCCAGTAAGTAACGCACATTTTTAAAGCAGAATATCTGACTATAACATTGTTTTTCTGATAAACAAGAATGTTCACTTTACATGTTTCTTAAATATCTGCAAACATATTATGGTATTTTTAGGGTTTAGAAGAGTCAAACTTTTACAAACAGTCCCTTTAAGCAATATATATATATATATATATATATATATATATATATATATATATATATATATATATATATATATATATATATATATATATGTTTATTTTTATTTTTATTTTTTTGATAGTCTACAGGACAAACCATTGTTATACAGGATGCAGGAGTTAACCAATTCATATTAATCACGAATCATAGTAAACAACTAAATAACCCCTCATTGTATTTACAATAATAATAAAAAATCAGTAGGCACTTATATTTAGCTATTTAGCCTTCAGATGTGCCAGATCTGTATTTTCATAACTTCTTACATGGTTGGTGAGGTCCCAAACAAAAGCTGCTTTTCTCTGAACACAATGCAAACAACTAATCTGTCCAAAACTCAGAAGCAGCAGCAGCAAAGATTTAACTCCCAGACTGCAGTTTCTAAAACATTTTGTTGTCTTTTGGGTGCCTCAGTCTACACTGAAACTTTAAACAAAGAATATTTTTACCTCAAGTTCTCATAGGTGGTTTGACAGCCAATATTGTGCTCTTAAGGAAAGTCAGTATTGTGTTCATTGTTGAGTTTGTCTTTTTCTTTGCACTTTTTCCAAGGACAGCACAGCCAGTTCTAAACAATCAATTTGGTATACGTTGCCACTGTCATTTCCAAAAGTAAAAAAAATAAATAAATAAATAAAAATCGCTAGTTCCAACTTCTCGATGAAAGCACATGCATTGTAAATGAAAATCAGAAAAATTGAAAAATTTAACTTCAAAATCGTAATTTTGTTTTGTTTTTTTTGGAAAATCACACACATACATGCACACATTCATAAAATATATACCATTTTGTAGAAAAAGAGCATTTACTAGGCTACTAAAGAAGAAAAAATTGATTAAAACAAAACCTTATTTGAATGATTCTCTAGCGTAATGTCTAAAGTGATGACAAAATAGGTGATGTTGCTCACATTTTAAGATTATAAGGCTGAACAGCATAAAATTCCATCAGTCTGCAGAGATTTCACAGTATTTCTGTGAATCAGGAGATCACAATAATCAACCACAAAAAAGCCAAAGCAACACAAACACTACCAGATTACTGTTGTGTTTGCGATTACGAAAACAACACTAAACACATGCAGGCATTTCTTCTTTCTTTTTACTGAACTAGTCTGCAGTAACGAAAACAGGAGACTCATTAGAAACAAACAGATGGCCAACCAAGAAACTCAGGGTTATACAAAGTGGCATAAAGTGGTCAACACAAAATACAAACATTCCTGATATGTGAGTCCCATCTCAAAACACACTACAAGTATATGGTATAAATACAGCACTACAACACACATAAGAGAGAGATCGACTTAGAAAGTCACCAATTTTATAATTTTTTGATCATCTGTAATTTGACTTATCTCCTCTAAGGGCTTATAATACGTATAATACAGTCTCTGTTGTCATCTTGTGGATGGACATCATCAACCGTCTTTGCTCTGATCAATGACAGGCTGATAGTCGCCAACTATCATGTCGCCATATATATATATATATGCATTTATTTATGTAAAATAAAATAAAATTAAATATTAGGGGAGCAAGCTTATGAGATGAATTTACAGCATATTTATATATAGCTTTTTTTACTACTTTCAGTTAAAAACGTCAAAACATGATTTCATATCTGGCAAGTTTCATCTGCAGCATCTTATAAAAATGAGGAATGCTGCAAGTGATTCATCCTCAGGAGATCATGAGCATGAGCAAAGATCAAGATAAATGCTCTTCATCTTTATGCAGAAGCTGTTGCCATTTGCAGACAAAATTAAATTGTGCTGGCTTTACTTTGCCTTTTGCATTAGGGTTAAAATATATTGTACATATTACATATTCTGTTTGAAGGGACCCTAGTGTGTCCTAAATACATATTCAAATAGGAATTATGTCATGGGTGTACAGTTTATCAAGAGCCCACATTTTCCGGGCGACATATTCCTTCATTTCCTATTATTATTATTATTAATATTATCACAGTATAGCAAAAGTTTTAGTTATAAAAAATACTGCACTCTGTATATTTCCATGTGTGATTTTCTAGACAAATGTGTTATAATTTAAGAACAAAACAACGAACAAAGTAAACATTCTACATTAAATAAATAAATAAATTCATGAATAAATAAATAACATGTCCATGATGTCTGTCATTATCAAAAACAAAACAAAACAAAAAATAACAATTATCTATGATAAAATAACAGGAAAAAAGCTTTATTAAAAAATAAAATCAGCTAAGATAAATAAACAAACAAACAAACAAATAAATAAATAAATAAGTAAAAACAATAATAATAATAATCACTATTATTATTATTATTATTATTATTATTACAATATTTACCTAAAATGCAAAAAGATTGATTCAACAGGTATAATTACAAAAAAAAATATTGAATTTACTTGTTCAGATTAAAATGAACAAAACATAATCCCATACAAAAAAAGTCGCAATAGTAAATGATATTGGATTCAAATGAACAATAAGAAAAATACTAATTATACTTATTGGCAGACCCGGAAGAGTTTATTTGTTTATATAAATGTGTTAGAAAATATGTATTATAATATATGCTATATAAATATTATATTATTATAATATTATAACATTATATTATTATTATTAATATTATTATTATTATTGTTATTATTATCAATTTTTAATAATAATTTCAGTAATATTAATAACTAATATGCAAATGTTTATGTGATTTACTTATAATACAATTTGTAAATATTTTCTGTCTATTAGTAGATATATGAGAGTCTTGCTATATTTACCAAACAAGTAGATAAGAAATTAAAGTCATAATAGTTTATTAACTCTTTAATTAAATAAAAATACAAATCTGATAGAAACTAAAACAGCTGATGGAGTATACATTAACCTGCACATTATTCAGTCACAAGATGGCGCCAAAAAATCAAAAACGCAAAGCTGACAGATACAAAACGGGTTCAATGAAGCATAGACTAACCTACACATGAATCATTCACATGGCAGTATTGAACAGTTATAAACAGTCAAAAAGCACAGCGTGAGACACAAGCAGATATATAAGAATGCAGATGTAAGTATATACATTTAAACGTATTCACTGACATTCAAGGTAATTCAAAATTCCCAGATGGGTCTGTGTTATTAAGCAGTTGTTATCTATGAACAACATACCTCACAAAGTTGCAACTGACCAATCAGAATCGAGTCAATTGAGTCATTAAAGTCAGTCATGTAATAATCTATGATAACAACCTCCTGGATTTATTTTATCCCTAACATAATTTACGAATATTAGCATATGTCTAATACACGCACACAAGTGCTCTGAAAGGTTTCATTTTGTCAAAGAAAATTTGTTTGAATTTGCAGCGAGACATGGCCAGGATTCTCTCATAAAAGCCAGTGAGATTGAAGTGTCATGCACTAGATGATTAGCTCACGTATTTACCCGCTTCACACATCAGCGCAAAATGAAGCGTCCACAAAAAACCTTTGGCTTCAAACCGTGACACAACGACCCTTCATCCTCTCAGTACACCGACTCACCTGCTACTTGCTATTGCTCCAGAAAAAAAACAACATTTCTTTACTGATGTTCAGCAGTAGTGGGATGCTAAAAACCCTGTCGCCTCTTAAATAGGCTTTATGAGCGAGTAAACGCATCTAGTTTACCTTATAAAACATTTAACAGTGTAAGGTAAAGAGGGAACAGCCCTCAGTCATTATTTATATGAAGACAAAAACAGCTTGGAGGAAGGAAAAGAGAAAGAAAGTAATCAATTGTAGCACAGGCAGTGAAATTACAGTTGAAACCAGAATTATTAGCCCCCTGAATCATTTTTCCCCAATTTCTGTTCAGAATAAAGAAGATTTATTCCACACATTTCTAAACATAATAGTTTTAATAACTCATTTCTAATAACTGATTTATTTTATCTTTGCCATGATGACAGTAAATAATATCTGACTAGATATTTTTTAAGATAATAGTTTTCAGCGTAAAGTGACATTTAAAGGCTTAACTATGTTAATCAGGCAAGTCATAGTATGCTTACCGGCCACTTTATTACAGTGTTTACAATACAATTTAACGCTTTTTAAGACGTTTTTAAGACCTTAACATATATAATTTAAGACCCCAAAATTTTTTAATTTCTTTGGAATAGGCTACTCATTTTAATGTTCTCGTTAGATTTAAACAAACTGTGCCTTGTCACAGTATGGATAACCCACAGTACCTGCCTTTTTGGTGTCTGGTGGTGAAATGAAACTGTTATAGCTGACTGTGAGGGGGCGTCTAAACTAGAGCTGTAATCAGGATATAAAAGTTAGGTCCGATAGAGCCCGAACCCGACAAGTACATTTTGATTGACAGCTTTTTAAAAGCCCAAACCCGTTTATAGCCCGACATTATCCAAATGTGCACAGGCACACGGCTCTTTTGTCTTTTTTCATGAATGAGTTGTTTATAAGGGTTAACATTACTTATTCATAACATAGGCTATAGGCCTAACATTAGTAACTATATTAGTAAATATAGTTTTATATTAGTAAAAAACTATATATATTTAATTATAATATATATATATATATATATATATATATATATATATATATATATATATATATATATATATATATATATATATATATTATTATTATAATAGTATTATATTAGTAAAAACGTATATATATATATATATATATATATATATATATATATTTTTTTTTTTACTTTTATTTAATATTTACAATGCAAATCCAATTAGATCCACATTATTTGGTAAATTAAACAAGTCTCTCATATAATATCTCTACAAAAAGACAGAAAATATTACTTTACAAACTGTATTGTGCATAAATCATCTAAATATTTTCATATTAGTCAATAATATTACTGAAATAAATATAAAAACTAAATTAATATAAATGTACACACATTTACACAAGTAACTACAGAAGTAAAACACAAGTAAAAACAGAATCAATGATGGGCTAAAAATCTGTGGAAATCTGCGCGCACAGATTTCGTGTGGCCCTACCGATTAGTGTATCACAATGGCTTGTTCTGTAGACAAAAAAAATCCTTAAGGGGGCTAATAATATTAACCCCTCAATGTATTTTATTTATTTATTTTTTTAAAAACCTCATTTATTTTAGCTGAAAACAATCAAATAAGACTTTCTCTAGAAGAAAAAATGCTATAGGAAATACTGTTAAAATTCCTTTACTTATTTTGGGAAATCTAAAAAAAAAAAAACACTGGAGGGCTAATAATTCTGACTTCAGCAGTAAATGGCAAAACTTCACAATCACCTCGTGACCACATGTAAATGAAAAAAACAAGCTAATTTATCATGCTGCAGTCGAGCACTGTTGATGAGGCCCTTCATTTCTCTCAAAGCACTTTTGGGAATTAAAGCAAAAGGCTTATAAATGGGTTGAGTGGAATATTTATATGAGGCTGCTGATATTCAGGCTAGTGTTAGTGAGAGCGTGTTTCAATTACATGTAAAATGTCACAGTAATAAGATGTGGGTAATAAAACAATCAGGAGGATTATAGTTTACTTGCATTGTACTGTATAGGACTGTTAAGCACATTATAAAAACCCAGGTAGATGTTTATGAAGCCTAATTTAGATAACATTACATTAGAAGGATTTCATATTATATAACACTAATTCTAGTAGTATTTGGTTTCCAAAATATTAAATAATTAGTTTACCTTTATGTGTGCATGTATACACGCAAGCACGAACCCACCTAAGTTTACATACACATTTATTGAATACAAAATCCATAACAATTACTATTTATTTATTTATTTATTTTGTGCTTAATTTAGTTTAATTGTGTTTATTTATTTATTTTGTGCTTAATTTAGTTTAATTGTATTTATTTATTTATTTAAAATAGTTTATTCAATTTAGTTTTTTTGTTTATTTGTTTGTGCTTTATTTAACTTAGTTTAATTTATTTTAGCTTGATTGTTTGTTTGTTCATTTGGCACAAAGTTTTACGTACACATTTTTGAATACAAAATCCTTTACAATTACTATTTATATATATATATATATATATATATATATATATATATATATATATATATATATATATATATATATATATATATATATATATATATATATATATATTTTTTTTTTTTGTGTGTGTGTGTGTGTGTGTGTGTGTGTGTGTGCTTAATTTAGTTTGATTTTAATTAATTGTTATTTATTTATTTATTTAAAACCATTTGTTCAATTTAGTTTTTTGTTTATTTGTTTGGTTGTTTGTGTTTTAATTTAATTTAATTTATTTTAGCTTGTTTGTTTTTTTTTATTATAACAGTTACCACTTAGACTTAAAATCTAAATAACATTATATATATGTTTAAATATGTTAATTTATATTTTAATGCTTACATACCATGGCATCCAATAATAATATAAGCAATAATAATAATAATAATAATAATAATAATAATAATAATAATAATAATAATAATAATAATAATAATAATAATAATAATAAACAAAATATTAATATTAATAAACAAACAAAAAACGTAATAATAATAATAATAATAATAAACAAAACATTATTAATAATAAACAAACAAACAAACAACGTAATAATAATAATAATAATAATTATTATTATTATTATTAAAAAATATTATTATTATAAACATAAGACACTGATAATAATAATAATAATAATAATAATAATAATAATAATAATAATAATAATAATAATTACTATTACTATTATTATTTTTTTATTATTAACATTTTAGAACCATTTTTGTAGTGATTGATTGATAATTTTAATTTTGGGGTGAGCTATTCCTTTAAGAACTCAATTTATATCCAAATGCTACTCTGCGTGATGACATTACACAGTTACAGGCAGAAAGTGTGTGTGTCTGCGTGTAATACATGATGCTGAGCATGTTCACCACTTGAACCTCACCTCATCATAGATGCTGTCATTCTTCTCGAAGTCTCCAGCCTTCCTTGGCAGCATGGACATGGACATGCAGTAATTACAAGACCAAAGAGAGCAGCAGTTAATCGAAAAAACCAGTGCATTCAGTAAAGCTGAGGTCACTGTCAGAGAAAGTAAGGACATGTTCATTTCCACCAGACTCCATATCACCTCTTTCACAGGCTCCTCCACTGTTCACTTCTCTTAAAGAGATAGTTCACCTAAAAATGATAAACTCCATCCCACAGGTAATCCAAGATCAGAATCAGAATCGTTTATATTGCCAAGTATGCTTCACACATACAAGGAATTTGTTTTGGCTACAGAAGCTTCCAGTGCACATAAAGTGACAAGTGACAACACAAAATACATATGAAAAAAAACGACAAACATTAGACAGAGATGCAATTAGACAAAAAGCTATGGATGTTGAATTGTATGTACAGATTTCTTAAAAATATACAAGTTTTAAGGTGCTGTTGAGTCAGTATTGCACATGTTTATTGCACATTAGGAGGATATTTAACTGTTCGCGAGGTAGATGGCCTGTGGAAAGAAACGTTTCTGGCTGTTTTAGTGCTCGGTACTCTGTAGCCCAGACCAGACAGTAACAGTTCAAACAGGGAGTGTGCTGGGTGTGAGGGGTCCAGAGTGATTTTGTAAGCCCTTTTACTCACTCTGGAGGAGTGCAGTTCTTGAAGTGTAGGAAAAGTAGTGCCAGTGATTCATTCAGCAGTCCGAACTATTCGCTGTAGTCGGAGGTCAGATTTGTCAGGCAAGATCTACAGTTAAAGTCAGAATTATTAGCTCTACAAAATTTTACACCTTTATATTTTTTCTACAATTTCTGTTTAACAAAAATGTTTTTTTTTAAACACTTTTCTAAATATAATAGTTTTAATAAATAATTTTTAATAACTGATTTATTTTACCTTTGCCATGATGACAGTGCATACTATTTTAAGAAACATGCTAAGAGAACATTCGTGTTTATCTGAAAAACAATGCTAAAGTCAGATATTCTGCTTTGAAAATGTGCATTACTTGCTGGAATGTCTGTCTTTGTTTTGGTCATTAAACCCACCCAATGCCATTTTAGCCAGTAATATTTCACCACACGGGGTTGCCTTGTTGGAAAACAGTGTATTTAATTAATTCAGTCATTTATGCTCTCAAAGTATACATCCTTGACTGAAATGCGACCTCCGGTGGATCATAGCAGACTCCGAAATGAGACGCAGATTCAGAGTTCCACATGAAGTGGTTTTTAACTAGCAAATAATATAAATATTATGTACGTAAAACATTAGGTGAGCGGGTAGCATTGTAATCGCATGTCCTAACAACACGCTACGTGAAGAGATTTGCAGTGATAAGCAATCTGGCTGTTTGCACAAGACGAAACACGACAGAAATTGAAATACAGCCATTCAGATAAACAGAATAGTGCACTTACTGCACGAAATGGCAAGGTTTATAATCCAATTAATACATATTAAACCTCTTTAACATTATAAATGTAGATGCAGAATCACTGATATGTGTTGGCTTGCACTGAGTCACGGTTCTAAAGTTCAGTTTCAAACGGTTTATTTTATTTTCAAGATCTGAGGGGAACTATCTGCTGCTGCTTTCAGCAATAAATGTCATATCAAACCCTCAATATTAGCATGTTACACTGAGTAAAGCACATGAGGTGCACCTGAGGTGATCATTGTCAGTTTTTCCGTTGTTTACCTATGAGAAACAGAAGACGTTTCTTAAATAAAAATTTCAGGTGTTGATTAGAACAAAAACTTTTTTTATATGGAAAATAGTCCTTCAATTGCGTGCCGTTGCTTTTATTTAGAACTTAAATCAGCCTTTAGGGCACATCTTTAGTTCACTTCATTTGGTCTGGACCAAGGGTAACAAATGATACATTGTAGCGTTTTCTGCCATCTTTAGGTCCTTTTCACACCACACTGACTGCTTTGGTCCGAACCAGTTGAAAAGAACCAAAATGCAGTCATCTGACAAAATCCACATCACTCATTGGCCAGATGTTGTTGAATGTATTTCTTAAATTGCTTATCGATTGGTCAGAATTCACATGCGACAAAATGTCAATGGAACTCCAGCAAGTAAACAAACTGGCAGATACAAAATGTCTATGGCTGCGTCCGAAACCGCCTACTACTCAGTAGGTACTGCATTTGAATTTAAACGTACTACTCGGCTGTTAGAAAAGTGCGCTCTATACAGTATGAACGTGAAAAGTATGAATGGAATTCGGACGTACTACATCCGCCATTTTGTCATAGTCACGTGACCAACCTGCGTCAACTGCGTCGCTTTACTCCCATTCATGAATTAGCTCTCGGGGCATCATGTGATAGCGCAGCATGCATGCGATGTGCACTCCAGAATCTCGCCGGAAGTAGTAAGTCATCCGGGTACTTCTCACATACTGATTTTCGAATTCTATGAATTCGGACATACTACTCGGCTCGCATACTGATTTTAGCGTACTATATAGTATGGAAGTATGCGGTTTCGGTCGCAGCCTATGTCTTTTGACTATGGAGCTACGACTGCGCAGGCTGATTGTATCCCTGCTTATAGTATACTATATAGTTTGTATACATCACTTTAGACCAGGGGTGTCAAAATCAATTTCTGGAGGGGCGAAGCCCTGCACAGTTTAGTTCCAACCCTGCTCCAACACACTTACCTGTAGGTTTCAAACAAGCCTGAAGGACTCAATTAGTTTGATCAGGTGTGTTTAATTAGGGTAGGAACTAAACTGTGCAGAGCTGCGGCCCTTTTGGAACTGAGTTTGACACCTGTCCTTTAGACAAACTAAATATTTTAAGTATGAAAATCGGCTGCAACTGAAAAACAATGTTTTAATGCATTGCAAACGATGAAGGTGCATCGCACGTCACTTTTAAGGGGGCATGAATTAATTTTGCTAAACTGCGACATGGTCATCGTCCGGAAATATTACCAACGATCCATCAGGTAATGTTTCTCCCTCTCTCTCTCTCACTCTCTCTCTGTTTAAAATTGTTAGCAAAGCACTGTCAACAAACATTCTTCCACATTAATGCACAGCGCATCGGCCTACGGCAGCTGGATTAGTTTAAAAAGGCGCAGTACTTTTTGCGGTTGAGCCTGTTTTAGTTCGGATCATATTCTCACCTCAAACGAACCGCTACAGGGTTACTTTAAAAGTGTAACGTGACCACCTCTTCAAGGAGGTCTCAGTACGCTTGTTTAGTCTGCTTTTGGTGTGCACTTAAGTACAACTGCTACATTTACACCAGCCCAAATGAACCGCACCAAGAGGCAAAACAAACTAGTGCGATTTAACCGAACTAAATGAGGCAGGTGTGAAAGTACCCTTAGACTTGACAGTCAGGAGCTCTGCTGTTGGTGTTGTCAATCTGGCAACCTGAGCTTGCATGTGTTTTGAACAAGGCATGCAATACCTAGTTAAACCACTGGGTGTCAAACTTACATACTGCACCTTTAATTAAAAAAAAAAAAAAAAAAAAAACTTCCACCATTCACTGCTATTATATGAAACACAGATTCAGCTCAAAATCATCTTTAATGCCTATTTATTAAAGAAAGAAAGGCACCTGCATATAGGATGACCTGTGGGTGAGTAAATTTGAAAGGACATTTTCATTTTTAGGAGAACTATCCCTTTCTATCATACAAGAGTTGCTGTGAAATATAGCAGGCGTGCATCCGTAAACTTTTAAGACTACTGCTATTTAGGCTTTCAAAACATAAATTGACTTTGTCAGATGTCTTTGGCGAATTCCCTTCTGTAATATGCTGTCAGAAACTTGGCCATCTGCACAGTTTGTCTGTTAAATTGTGCTTTCCTTGGGTGCACATTAGCAACATAATTCAGGTCCCACTAGAACAGGCTTTGTTTTAATGAGCAAAGCAATATATTTAGTGTATATACTCCACCATACCCATCACATTACCAATAAAGATAACAACCTTCTTTGGGTTTAAAGTTGTTGAATTAAAACAAGATAGAAATGCATTGTTGCAGTTCAGCAAATGCTATATAATGTATATCCGCAGTAAAGCCTGAAATGTTTCATACCCCTGGCAAATTCTGACTTAACATTTTTGTTTAAATTTAAATACAAGCTGAGAAATATTTTTGTCCATAATGATCCCTCTTGTACATCAGCTTATTATCGTATTTTTTGGGAAAAGCCTGTTTCATTTTTGGATAAATAAATAAATAAATAAATATTTTTAATAAAAATTGTATTATCATTATTTTTATTATTGATATTATCATCGTCCCAGGGCAAATAAATAAATAAATAAATAAATAAATAAATAAATAAATAAATAAATAAATGTGTGTGTGTGTGTGTGTGTGTGTGTGTGTGTATTTAGTTTCCATACATTATTTAGATTGTATTTCATTTACATTGGTTTAAAATTTTTTTAGAGCTCCATTTGAACAGGGATCGTTTGGTTTAATTTATTTATTTATTACACATTTATTTAATTTTATTCATTATTATTTTTTATTCTGTATTTATATATTTGTTTATTAGTTTATTTAAACAAGCAAACAAATACATAAATAAATAAATACATGTTTACATAGTGACAATTACTATTACTATTAATATTATTATTATTACTATTTGTATACTACTAATAATAATAGTAATATTATTATTATTAGTATATAAATAGTAGTAATAATAATAGTATTATTATTATTATTATTATTATTATTATTATTATTATTATTATTATTGTTGTTGTTATTTTTGTTATTATTATTATTACTATTATTATCATTATTATTAATATACTATTATTATTATTATTATTATTATTATTATTATCTCAATGTATTTATTTAATTGTAAAACATTTTATTTATTTATTTTTATATTTTTATTTATTGAATATTTTTTTATTTAAACTAGCAAATGAATGAATGATTAATATATATATAATAATAATATAATATAATATATTGTATAATATATTTTAAATATATATTTTTAAATATTTAATAATTAATTCTTATTAAAAACATGCACATGACTAAATGAATGAATGAATAAATAAACATATATAAATTAATAATGAATGAATAAGTTTTTCTTAAAATGTTTTCATCAAAAATTATACCTTCTTAGGTGTATTCATTTACTGGTTGACCTTTTTTCAGTGCAGTTGACTGAATTCTCTTGAAGTTCAGCAAAGATTCCAATACTCCTGATTCGTACTTTTTGTACAATCATATTACAACAGATTCAAAGTAGAAATTTTAAAGCTTCTCCCTACTTCACAGAGAGCAAGAGAAAAATTAGATTAGAAAATATTATAAACTATCTATACACCTGTACATCTTCTCCTGTTTAAAAAGGTTACATTTGCTATGCTAATATATAAAGGTCCTGCTTTCATTAGAATGTATTCCTGAAAGCTTAAGCAAAGCAGATGCAAAATGAGATGTAAAACTGTCACTGTTCTTTGAAGGTCTCTGTAAAAGACATTTAAAAAAATATGAGGGAAAAAAAAATCAAAGTCACACATCAAGACAGTAAAATGGAGGCCTGTCACCATCTTTCCCCAGTAGTTTTGTAATGTGTGATCATTTGCTATTAATGTATCACAGCTTTCCGCATGAAGACAAGTGACATGACAGTATAATGTGGACAGCATACATAAAAGCCTGTGAAAATAACAAAAAAAGCAGGTACGTCGATGATGAGGAGCAAGGGTGACTGATGTCTCCTTGAAAAAAAGTCACGAGTTTAAACTAGCATGATTTTATGACAAAAGCAATCAGCAAGATCCTATCTTTAGCGTGACATGCAGTTGAAGTCAGAATTATTAGCACTTCTGGATTATTTGTCTCCTTGTTTATTTTTTCTCCAATTTCTGTTGTAAGGAACCATGATTTTTTTCAACACATTTCTAATCAGTTTTAATAACTCATTTCTAACAACTGATTTATTTGATCTTTGCCATGATGACAGTAAATAATATTTGACTGGATATTTTTATAAGATACTAAACCTGACAAAAGTCTTGTGGTCGATAAAAGTTTTGTCGTAACAAACAATAACTGGACTTCTAGTTGATCATTTAGAAAAGTGGCAGAAGGTAGAACAGATGAATCATCTGTTGAACTACATCCCAGTCATTCCTTCTTCCGTGGGCCCGATGGAGTTTTCGGTAGTTTTTCAAAGTCATGCAAAGTGAAAGTCCCTGTTGCCGATCCATCTTGCAGTGTAAACAAAGCAGCGACGAAACGCTAGCCCTGATAGTCACACAGTGTGAAAACATCTGTGACACGACTACTTTGAAAATCATGCAGTCTGAACTCGGCATTAGACATTTCAGACATCTCATCAGGTTTAGTTGAAATATATAATTGAGTATCATATGTGTAGCAGTGAAAGCTGATCCGACCCTGGGTACCACCCTAGTGGTAGACAGCTCGTGTACCTTTATTTTTGAGAGTGTATTGAACTTAAAATGGTTTAATATAAATTGATTTCATTCTATGCAGAATAAAACGAATAAGACTTTCTCCAGAAGAAACAATATCACAGGAGGGCTAATCATTTTGACTTCAACTATACATCAAAACCACATGATAAAGCAAAAATATTATCATCAGCTGTTCGGACTGCTGACTATTTTGGTGTTTTTCTTCACCGCGCTGAACTCTAGCAGGGTGTAATAACCCAATTACAGAGCTTTTGAATTCATTTTTCATTAGTCTGTTGTGATAAACAGCTCAGGCTTGGTGAATAAGTATTTATAAATGCTACAAACAAGATAACATGTTTGGAGGCATCTGCTTTGTTGCGCTGCATTTTCTATTTAATGAGTGCATTTGCATAATGTCTGCATTATTAAACTCATCTACCTTGAGGAAAGTATGAAGGAAAGCAGCACACACACACACACACACACACACACACACACACACACACACACACACACACACACTTTCTTACAGTACACCTCCCTTAAAACACATACAGACACACACACTCTCTCTAACATGCAGGCTCATACAGACACACAGTCACATACGCTATACCTCACTCAGACAAATACAGACAACACACATACAGTACACAACAAACATATATTTACACACATTCAATCTTACACACCACACACTCTCACATACCTCTCACACACACACACGAAGCCATTTGATCAAGCAGACTTTTTAAAGGGCGCTTAGCATGGAGAAGGAAAGCTCAGTAGAGCAGAGCGAGTGGCAAAGGGCCACCAGCTGAATAGTGCAGAAAATTGGAAGGATAAAACGGCTGATTTTAAGAGCAACGTGACGAGGTGCAGTGAAATACGGACACAACTCTGGGGTCACAGTATAACATTCACTGCAATTCATATTAGACGATAAAGAACGTGGATTACCTTCTGCATGATTTAATAGCCTCAGTTCTACACGCGTGATTTAAGCAACAAAACCGAAGTAACAGACCACATATAAAAGTAACATTGTACCCGAAAAGTGGAAATCTATCGTTTACTGTCAGCCATAACATTCTTAAATGACTTTAACATTTTTGTGGATCACAAAACCCTTTTTTTTCCTGCTTTTTTCCAACCCAGGCTCATTCTGGAAACGTAGCCCTGCGGAAGTTTCTGGAGACCGTGAAATACGTCCAGGGAGGTACGTATTTGTGCAGTTTTTGTTTTCGCGAATCCACGAGAGGGCGATGTGCGCGCTTTTTCATGTCTTTTTCACGCCGTTCGCTCCCGCGCTGTTCTCGCGCAAAAAGTCGCTGTAGGCTGCTGACGAGCGAGCGTCTGTCCGACTGACTAACTGGCTGATTGACTGAAGGATTGACTGGGTGGCCAGCCACCCTTCTCCTCCTCCTTCCCTAAACCCAAGCAACGATTTACAAAAGCCGTGCAGAAAAAAAAGCCTTCGTCCGATTTTGACTACGTTTTCGGATTTAATCTCATTCTCTAGAACTAGCTAACGCTAACTAGCTTACGCCAACACTAACAACTCGCTAACTAATGCTAGTTTTGTGATTGGTAGCTGTGATGAGTGTGGGTGGCGCGAGCAGAGAGCAGCGAGCCTGATGGAGCGAGTGTCGATTCCCGTGGAGAACCTCCAGATGGAAACTTTTGTTTTGTGTTTACCTTATGATTATAGCTGTTGCACATCCGCCAGTTCCCACTTCTAAATAAGCAAGTTTTAGCTACTTGTACTATAGGAGCCATATTACTTTTCATTTAATTATAATGTTTATTTGTATACTGATTAGTTTTGGGTTTCACAGTGACGTTTTATGTTTTGGTCACGTGGGCATAACTGGCACCTGCTAGAACATATAAAGCGCGTGCACAATCAAACAGGTAAAGAGGAGAGAAGGAGAGTGGGGTAGCCGTAATTTTTGTTGATGCAAAACGGCATCGCAAACGGCATCGCAACGCAACAACACACGCAACCACCGTCACTACAACGCAATAATCGGCTCCATACAAAAAAGGTATTCAACTCACAAATTGCTGTATTGTTTGTCATGCTTCAAGTTTACATAAAGTTTTCCTTATAACATCTTGAGCTCAGTGTGTCTGTCTAAAGCCACCAGCGCATCACAAATTCAAAGGACCCTCACTGCCTCTCTAGCGTCTTATAGGAGGCATCAGGAAGTCGCAATATGTACAATAAGGAAGCGTTCAGAAAAAAAAAAAACACCCACGAAGAAACTCTCCCACTCTATTTCTTTTCTTTTGTTATTACGGAGGACAAACTTGCAAATAACACTGTTTTTCTCCAATCTACCTTCGACCTGAGCACCTCCAATTCACATTCTGTGAAGTTTCTCTTCTTGCTCGCTCTTAGGGGGCAGGTAGGGGGAGGGGTTTTGCGCTCGTGCATGTTGCGCTTAGTTTCACGTTAATTCGGATGTACAAAGAGAATATGCTTGGGATTCGACACATTTACAGCTTTGTCCATACGCTTTAATAAATAAGTTTTAGTATTAATTTAATGCAAGTCTTCATACATGAGGCCCCAGGCCTGACTGTGGCGAAACATTTATTTATTTTTTTACTAATGTGTGAGTTAAAGGAAGGCTACGCAGTGGCGCAGTAGGTAGTGCTGTCGCCTCACAGCAAGGAGGCCGCTGGGTCGCTGATTCGAACCTCGGCTCGACTCAGTTGGCTTTTCTGTGTGGAGTTTGCATGTTCTCCCTGCATTTGCATGGGTTTCCTCCGGGTGCTCCGGTTTCCCCCACAGTTCAAAGACATGCGGTACAGGTGAACTGGGTAGGCTAAATTGTCCGTAGTGTATGAGTGTGTGTATGAATGAGTGTGTGAATGTTTCCCAGAGATGGGTTGCGGCTGGAAGGGCATCCACTGTGTAAAAACATGCTGGATAAGTTGGCGGTTGATTCCGCAGTGGCGACCCCGGATTAATAAACTGACTAAGCCGACAAGAAAACGAATGAATGAATGAATGAATGAATGAATGAATGAATGAATGAATGAATGAATGAATGAATTAAAGAAAGGTGTGGGGGACTTTTTTACACAGGGCTATGTAGTTTTGGATTTTGATTTCCCTTCATGACAAAAATAATAATTTAAAAACTGCATGATGTGTTTACTTGCTTTATCCATTAGTTTTATTTAAATATGTATGAAGATCTGCTGAAATGTTGAGGTATGACAAACATAAAAAAAGGAATCAGTAAGGAGGCAAAACTTTTCCCTTATATAAATATATTTTCCCCAGCATAATAAGCATCATTCTGCTGAAGGTTGAATGAAAGAACTTAAACCAGAACCTATTTTCTTTAATAATCAGTTTTTCCTCTATGGTCCAAGTCACACTTTAATATCAGTGTCTCAGGTGTTGATCCTCTCATAACTCATCATACTGGTAATTCAGATTTCAGCCAACCATATGAACTTAAAGTACTTTACTTCAAGCTTCATTTACACAAACAGAACAAGAGGAAAAAAAAAACAAATCTGCAGCTGCAGCCAAATTCTACTCGTATAAAAGGTCTGCAAGTACCCAGATCTTCTAATGAAAACAGATGTCTTTTAATTAGCCTCTGACGATGAGCAAGTGAGCAAAATGGCCGAAACTGCTATTTATATTGTTTAGGTGCAAATCCAGTCAGACAGGGAGACAAATGCATTTTGTCACAAACAGCTGGCCTCCAATTAAGACATAAAGGGTCAACAGCAATGAAGGCTCACAGCCCAAACTACCTATTAGAGCCCTGACTCATCCAGCAGCATTAACAGCTGAAGTTAGAATTATTAGCCCTACTGAATTATTAGCCCCGTGTACATATAAACATTATACCACATAACAAGACCACATAATAAGCCAAGTCAATTTCGCAAGATCAAAAGATTTCGCTTTATGCTGTTATGCATTAACTTGCCATGAATTGATGTTTGATGGATTGTGTGCTGACAATGTACGTATTACTTTTGCTCGAAATATGTCTATTTGTCACCGACTCGGTCCCAGTCATTCCCCTCGCTGGCCAGCAGAGACCGCCATCCCCGCATTTCTAAGCATTACATCATCCACCTAGACTGATTGTGCACACACCTGAATTGAATCCAGTTAACGACCCACGTACCCTTTATAAGCCGCACTCAAACACTCAGTCAGTGCGAAGTCTTGTTTAGCCCCGGCCAGCATTGCTGAGCATTATTTCCTGCCTGATCTCGTGTATTACTCCAGCTCGTTTCTGACTCTGCTTCGCCTTCTGCCTGCCCACGACCCAAGCCTGATACACGGACTCTGATACTCGCTGCCTGCCCACGACCCAAGCCTGATACACGGACTCTGATACTCGCTACCTGCCCACGACCCAAGCCTGATACACGGACTCTGTTACTCGCTACCTGCCCACGACCCAAGCCTGATACACGGACTCTGATACTCGCTACCTGCCCACGACCCAAGCCTGATACACGGACTCTGATACTCGCTACCTGCCCACGACCCAAGCCTGATACACGGACTGTGTTACTCGCTACCTGCCCACGACCCAAGCCTGATACACGGACTCTGATACTCGCTGCCTGCCCATGACCCAAGCCTGATACACGGACTCTGATACTCGCTACCTGCCCACGACCCAAGCCTGATACAAGGACTCTGATACTCGCTACCTGCCCACGACCCAAGCCTGATACAAGGACTCTGATACTCGCTACCTGCCCACGACCCAAGCCTGATACACGGACTCTGATACTCGCTACCTGCCCACGACCCAAGCCTGATACACGGACTCTGATACTCGCTACCTGCCCACGACCCAAGCCTGATACACGGACTCTGATACTCGCTACCTGCCCACGACCCAAGCCTGATACACGGACTCTGATACTCGCTACCTGCCCACGACCCAAGCCTGATACACGGACTCTGATACTCGCTACCTGCCCACGACCCAAGCCTAATACACGGACTCTGATACTCGCTACCTGCCCACGACCCAAGCCTGATACACGGACTCTGATACTCGCTACCTGCCCACGACCCAAGCCTGATACACGGACTCTGATACTCGCTACCTGCCCATGACCCAAGCCTGATACACGGACTCTGATACTCGCTACCTGCCCACGACCCAAGCCTGATACACGGACTCTGATACTCGCTGCCTGCCCATGACCCAAGCCTGATACACGGACTCTGATACTCGCTACCTGCCCACGACCCAAGCCTGATGCACGGACTCTGATACTTGCTACCTGCTCACTCCCTAAGCCTGATACACGGACTCTGATACTCGCTACCTGCCCACGACCCAAGCCTGATACACGGACTCTGATACTCGCTACCTGCCCACGACCCAAGCCTGATACACGGACTCTGATACTCGCTGCCTGCCCATGACCCAAGCCTGATACACGGACTCTGATACTCGCTACCTGCCCACGACCCAAGCCTTATACACGGACTCTGATACTCGCTACCTGCCCATGACCCAAGCCTGATACACGGACTCTGATACTCGCTACCTGCCCATGACCCAAGCCTGATACACGGACTCTGATACTCGCTACCTGCCCACGACCCAAGCCTGATACACGGACTCTGATAATCGCTACCTGCCCACGACCCAAGCCTGATACACGGACTCTGATACTCGCTACCTGCCCACGACCCAAACCTGATACACGGACTCTGATACTCGCTACCTGCCCACGACCCAAGCCTGATACACGGACTCTGATACTCGCTACCTGCCCACGACCCAAGCCTGATACACAGACTCTGATACTCGCTGCCTGCCCACGACCCAAGCCTGATACACGGACTCTGATACTCGCTACCTGCCCACGACCCAAGCCTGATACACGGACTCTGATACTCGCTGCCTGCCTTTGACCCATGCCTGGTAAATCACTCTGTGTCTGTTTGCCGCCAGCCTTGAAACCTTTAATACTACTGTTGATGTGTGTTTGCACCTTTGTGCATACTGTGTATTTGAATGAGAGCGTGATCAATAAATACTGCATAATGGATCCCTCCGTGTCAGTCTCCTCGCTACACTATTATTGTTTGATTTTGTTAGGTTGTAGGTTCATACGCTCTTCTATCATGTTTGTTGTTGTCACGTGGGATTGTTTTGCATTCCTCCACGTGCTTTCGTTGTGTGTATCTGTGCTAATCAGCAACCGCAGCTGTTTGTACTCAGTTTAGTGATTCATTGTTAGTTCGTTATTACTTGTTTATTCACCTTAGTCTTCGCCGACGAGCGGGCGCTGCCATTTGAATCTTTTTGGCGCAAGACTTCCGGTCTCATTCACTTCCATTCATTTTTAGACATTAAAAACTTCTCGTTTCGCTGTTTGATGTTGCAAACTGATATTTCCTTGTTAAATTATTCTATTTGGTCTCTATAGTCATGCAAACATTTGTTTGTAGAGCAAGTAGTTTGACTGTTTTTTGCTGTTTATTATTCCTAGTCATTTCTCCCGCAGGCGACTGAATCGGAAGTTCTAAGACAATCGAAAAAACAGGAGCACTTCTGCATTTTACAATAAGGTCAATAATCTCTGTGTCTTGTCAGGACCTTTGTTGACAGGAGCTTTTTGAACTTCTTGTTTGTTTCCTGATTCGGCGACTATCCCTAACCCTGACGCTGGATTTGTTGAACCTGTTTGCACCTTGTATTATTGACTTTGTTTATTAAACTCACTTGCACTTGGATCCATCTGAGCTTGTTAGTAGCTGACCGTGACACATTTTAGCAGTATGAGCCATGATCAGTGTGTTGACTGCATTTATTTTGCTTTAAAATTAACCTGTGCTAATGTTGCGTGATTAACAAAATGAACAGTGTTGACAATGCATTAGTTTTCCGCTAAAATTAGCTATTGGTAATGTTGAATTGCTTTTGCAACATAATATGAGCTGTCAAACAGCATGGATATTTGTATTTCCTAAAAAAAAAATAGCAAATTGTGGCGTGGTGTTTTATTGATGACATCACTGGCGACATCACTGACGACTAGTCAACTTCGACTTTAATAATTTAAAAGTAGACTTCATCTGAAGTCGTTCAATCCCTAATATATATATATATATATATGTATATATATATATATATATATATATATATATATATATATATATATATATATATATATATATATACATAGATAATACGTTTAAATTAGAAAAAATAGGTTAATTAGGGATTTCATAACGGTAGTTTGTTTTGTATAACGGTAGGTATTGTATAACAGTAATGTATAACGGTAGTTTGTTAAGGGGGCTAATAATATTGATCATGACATTATTAAAAATAATAATAATAAAAGCTGCTTTTATTCTAGCTGAACCAAAATAAATAAGACCTTTTGCCAGAAGAAAAAATATAAAATAAAATACTGCAAAAAATTATAATAAATACTTCCATTTGGGAAATATTTGAATAATAAAAAAAAAAAATCTAATAACTTTGCCTAGCTGGAAAACATTTTTTGGGTCATGCCCAGACCTGCTCTTGACATAACTAACATCTCAAAATTATAGGAGCTGAAATTGTGTGATGTGTTCAAATATACCTCTTGTTTGGCAAAATGGAAGGCAATCTCTGAAAACACTGCGAAGAGCTCAGTCGGAAAAGATCTGGGCAGAGTAAAAGGCTCAGATGGTTCATGTTAAAGGATTATGAAAAGATCACAAGACTCTTGGCATAAATGCAATCACTACAAACAGAGTTAGACGACGTGCCAAAATGAGATGATCTCTGGAGGTGGTTTGTTTCATATCGCCAAAGGTATTTTTAGCTGTGCATTTGAGTGAAATTAATGCAAATAAAATCAGGTTCATTTAATTAAAAGGTAACTTAAAGAGGGTTTGCTATAATAATAATAATAATCAAAATAATAATAATAAATAATAATAATAATAATAATAATAATAATAACACCAACAATAATAATAATACATGTTACATTGCATTCAGCTCTTATTATTGTTATTATTATTTTTATTATGATGATGATGTCGATGATGATTATTATTATTATTATTATTATTATTGTGCTGTTACATGACACAGTTCTCATTCATTATTATATAAATTAAGTCAAATTTTGCTAAAACACATGCAGAATATATACATTTGTTCCGTAAATGTCAGTTTTTACAAAAAAATAAATAAATAAAAATAAAAAAATATTTTTTTTTCTCAAAATGTAATGGTTTCTTTATCTCAAAACATAATTTAATGAGTTTATTCACAACATTTTTATTCTCAATATTTTAAACAACTTTATTTTTGAAATTCAATTAGTTTTTTTTTCTCTAAATTTCAGTTTTTTATTTTTTGCAACTCAAAGACGAAATGTATTTTTCTTTTTTTTTTTAATTACATTTTTTTTTTTTCATATTAGGATGACTTTAATCGCAAGATTGTTTTATTATTGCTTGGTCCAAATCTTAAAATTCTTCAAATTTTCTTTTTGGCTCAGTCCTTTTATTATTCTGGGGCCGCTACAGTGGAATGAACAGCCAACTTATACCGCATATGTTTTACACAGCGGATGCCCTTCCAGCCGCAACCCAGTACTGGGAAACATCCATACACACTCATTCACACTCATACATAGCAGATTTAGCTTATTCAATTCACCTAAAGCGCATGTCTTTGGGGGAAACCGGAGCACCTGGAGGAAACCCACACGAACACGGGGAGAACATGCAAACTCAGAAACAGAATGCTAAATGACCCAGCCGGGGCTCAAACCAGCAACCTTCTTGCTGTGAGAAGATTGTGCAACCCACTGCGCCACTATACTGATAATAATAATAATAATAATAATAATAATAATAATAATAATAATAATAATAATAATAATAATAATAATAATAATTGATTAGGTTAAGTTAATAGTTTTTACACATTTAAGCAAAATCAACATAAAACAATTATGTTGCCCTAAAAAAACAACTTAAGAATTGTTTTGTTTAAGCTCATTTTAAATAAGTAAAATGCATGACTTTAAACATGCCTTTAAACTTTTTAACCTCAAAATGTGACATTTTCTTTTCTCATATTACAATGACTTACATTTCAAGAATATTAAAAAATAAATTAATTAATTTTAATTTAATTTAATTTAATTTAATTTAATTTAATTTAATTTAATTTAATTTAATTTAATTTAATTTAATTTAATTTATTTAATTTATAGCTTGGCCCAAATATTGAGATGGTTTTCTTTTATTTATTTTCTTTATAATAACGTTTTGCTTTAATCCTCTTCTGTAAGAATACAAATGCATTATTATTATTATTATTATTATTATTATTAGCACTTAACTTAAAATGCAGATTATTAAGACAATTAAGATGTCCCCCCAAAAATTAAATTTTTAAAAGGTAGATTAAACAAACAGCAAAAGTCATTTCTTGAGTGAAAGTAGTGTACTGCACAGAGATATTTACTAAGATTAGCAATGCAAAGAAAGCATCTGAAAACCCTAAAGTCTCAAAACGACAACATCTTCGCTCACAAATGATGATGGAACAACTTCGGCATCCATCATGCAACGGCAAACAGTCCAAACACAACTCATTTCTGCTAGTAATGACGAATATGCTCAGGAGATTTTTAACTGCGAAGCATCACAAACTGCAGGCAAGATAAATAACCATCCAAAAGCAAGACAAATGACTAAGTTCTTAAGTCACTGCGCAGTTTTCTGCTAGACCGAGTATACGGGAAGCCAATTTCACTGCATGAATACTTGATCTGTCTTCTGTCTTCATATAGCTCCAGGCTGAGAGGTTAGTAAAAAAAAAGATGTATTGGATTCTATAGAGTGCCGCTCCTTTATTCAATCATAGATCCATTTTATTTATTTATTTATTTTTTGTCTTTCTTGTACTGCCGGCTCTGAGCACCTGATTGTAATAATGCGAGTGATGAATGGAGCCCAATGCTTTAGCATAGCAGATGCGCTATATGCAAGCAATAATCTGTTTTCATAAAGGAACTAGGCAGCGCTCTAATTTAGAATAACTCTATGTTCTAAATTAGTTTATAAATTATGAAAAGTGCGCAAGTCTGTTTTAAGAACACTTGGAGTTGGATTTGCTGTAGTGTGGGCTTTGTGTTATATCCCATGTGGTCCACAGACATACAGTTTGTTTATTTACATTCATTCATTCATTCATTCATTCATTCATTCATTCATTCATTTACATTAATTTGTTTGTTTGTTTATTTGTTGATTCATCCATCCATTCATCCATCCATCCATCCATCCTTCCTACTTATTTATTTATTTATTTATTTATTTATTTATTTATTTATTTATTTATTTATTTATTTATTTATTTATTTATTCATTCATTCATTCATTTGCTTATTTATTTACATTGTTTGTTTGTTTATTTATAGGTTCAACCATCCATCCATCTTTTTATTTATTTATTTATTTTTATTTATTTTCTCTCTTTAATTTTTATTTTTTTGTTTATTTTCATTCATTCATTCATTCATTCATTCATTCATCCACCCATTTGTTTATTTATTTACATTCGTTCATTTATTTATATTTATTTTTTGTCCATCCATCCATTCATCCATCCATCCATCCATCCATGCATCTATTTATTTATTTATTTATTTTGTTTTTTATGTTACTTCATTCATTCACTAACTATTTTTATCTATCCATCCACTTATCTATTCATTCATTCATTTATTAATTTTCATTTATTCATTTTTACTTATTTACATTTATTTACTTGTTTGTTAATTTATTGGTCTATCCATCCATTTATTTATTTGCATTTTTATGTATTTATTTAAATTCATTCAGTCATTCATTTATTTATTTTTTGTCTGTTCGTCTGTTTGTTTGTTTATTTGTTTGTCTGTTTTCTTTAATCATTTATTCATTTATTTTTACTTTCATTTATTCATCCATTCATTCGTTCTTTTAGGACAGGTTTCTGTTTTGTACGTAGTCGCTGCCTATTGGCAAAATAGTCTATGTAACATTGACATTGTAGCGAGCAATTGTATTCCCTAAAGCTTTTATGAAGCCTAGTTTACACTGTAGTACAACTTACTGAACACTATATTGTCACAACCCAATGGGGGGAGGGAACAAAATAAAACGGAAGAGGATAAAAGAAGAAAAGAAAAGCATAGTCTACAATTTCTTGTAATTTAGCAAGTAATGGGTTGCCTGTACTATTTGATTTAATTGATTATTTTATTACATTGTGGGGTGATGAATGAATGAATGAGGCAACTTTAATCAGAAATTTAAACTAAGGATAAATGATTTATTTATTTATTCATCAATACATTTGCAGTCAGATTCAATGTGCACAACATATATATATATATATATATATATATATATATATATATATATATATATATATAATTTTTCTTGATTGATTGATTGATTGATTGATTGATAGATTGGAAGATATTGGAATTATTTATAAAGAATGGTGTGATGCTTATTAAATAAATGCCCCCTTGGTATGAATGAATAATTTCTCAACAATACATTTTTTGTGTAATTATACCTGATGTTTATATACTTATTTTGAAGCAATGTACTACTGCTTTATGGGCACAAGGTTCGTCTAGAGAAAAAAGAGGAGAAAAAGAAATTCATTTCTCTTTGACCACGTTTGTATTGACAATCTGCACCATCTTATTGCAGGCACACACCAGCTGAAAAATAGCTTGCGTTATTAAATTGGCAAATAAAAATAAAGATTAAAAGAGGCTCTGCAGGGACAACTCACAATCGTTTTTCCCCATTTTACACCAGCTCTGTTTGGGGGCATTTTTCAAAGCACATCAAATCAGCCTCTAAACTGTCCTGACTGTGCGACTTTGGGGCAATCAATAATTCATGGTGCTTATTTTATACATGATTTAGAAACTGGTCAGGCAAGATGGCAGCTGGCCTCAAGATGGTGCTGAATGAAAATCCCAACTGTCTGCTCCAAATGAACCATCTTCGGCCCAGATCGAGAATAACAGATGAACTACAGCTCAGCAACAGACGAGTAAATCTGATCTGCATTGTGGGATGAAATGCTTGCTCTAAATATACCAAAGAAACACTACTGTACAACACTCTGTAGTTCACCATTCATAGTTTAACTGTCAAGTATTATCACACGCAATCTAGTAAATATCAACTTTAAAGGTGCTGTAATGTGGATTGATTCAATATGGTAAATTATTCTCTGATATCTAATCTAGTAGGTCTGTGGCTTAGAGAAGTTCCAAAATTTTCCAAAAAGTGTTTATTAGCTCATTTTAACTAGAGTAATTACTCCTAGAGTAAAAAGCATGGTTTTGATTATATTTGGAAAGATCATCGATATTAATGAGCTTAAAAATAAACTAAATAAAAAATGGATGGATGGATGGATGAATGTACCAATAAATAAAAAACAACAACATGAATAAATAAATAAATAAATAAATAAATAAATAAATAAATAAATAAATAAATAAATAAATAAATAAATAAATAAATAAATAAATGGATGGATGAATGGACCAATAAATAAACAAAAAACTACATGAATGAATAAATAAATAAATAAATAAATAAATAAATAAATAAATAAATAAATAAATGGATGGACAGACCAATAAATAAACAAACAACTAAGTTAATAAATGAATAATAAATAAATAAACAAATAAACAAAAAAACAACTAAATAAATAAATAAATGAATAATACAAAAATAAATAAATACATATAAATAAAAGTAACAAACAAACAAACAAATCAATCAATAAATAAATAAATAAATAAATAAATAAACAAACAAACAAATAAATAAATAAATAAATAAATAAATACAACGGACAGACAGATGAGTGGATGCAAGGATGGATGGATGGATGGATGAAACAATGAATAAGCGAACAACTAAATGAATAAATGAAAAAAAAAATCAATAATAAATAAATAAATAAATCAATTGATAGATGGATAGATAGATGGATAGTTGAACAAAACAATGAATAAGCAAACAACTAAATGAATAAATAAAAACAAGTAAATGACTAAATAAATAAATGAATTAATTAATAAATAAATAAATTAAAAAAATAAAAAATAAAAAAAAATAAATAGATGGATGGATGGATGGATGGATGGATGGATGGATGGATGGATGGATGGATGAACAAACCAATAAATAAACAAACAAGTAACTAAATAAATGCGACCTTAGTTGGCTAACGTTTTTGGAAATGCACCCCAGGTAGGATGGCCAGCTTCAGCCCAGATCCACTGTGAGCCTGGGCTCAAGAAACCTCGGCCAGACGAGTGAATCAGAATAGCATTGTGTGATGGTGTTGTGGGCAGAAGTGGTGATTTAGAATGGGTGTTTGGCAGCGAGCTGGAACTCAAGCATTGCCATTAATCGAATGACAGCGATGCTGTTTTTCTCTGCGGTGGAGGATTGATGTTCTCCGCGTGCTGTGTGGGGCTAATGAGCATGAGGGAGATGAGACGTAGGGGAAAAAGCAACATTAACAACACCAACAAATAGACAGGAGGACCAACAGCTTCCAAACCCATCCATTAAGCACTAGTGAATATTTATGGTGCTGCTCAACCTCTTTTTTGGCTTAAAAACAACCTTTCTAATCTAATGGAGGGTTCTTTAAAAAAAACCTACTCTAAAAACTATAAAACACTGAAAAAAAAAAAAATAAAATGGGCTGTTTTGGTTAGAAAAACCTTTCCAAAGAAAATAGAATGCAGAGTGAAAAAATTTTTTTTATACCATTGGAATTGTGCTAAAATAAAGCGGCTCTACCTTGTGAAGCTAATACAGAAGTAACTGAAACTGCAATTCCTCGAAATTACACTAGGCCTGGCTCCATAATAGAGCACAAGGGTACCAACAGGCCCAAAGGGTTACATAAGGTGGAGCTAGACGCGCAGATGAATGCTATTGGTTTACAGAGAAACATCACGGGTAGAAGAAGAAGAATGAAAACAAAGGAAGCGCCATTTTTGAAAAACACAGCCTAGACATTACACTGTAATAATATATACATATAATAACAAGCCATAGTTGACCCGTGTTCAAGCTAACCTTGTCGTCATCTTGATGAACAGCCACAAGTCCAAGAAGAACAAAATCTGCTGTCGGTATTATTAGTTCTAATAGTTAAAGTAATTATAATAGATAATACTATTAGTATAAACAATATATATGCATATATATATATATATATATATATATATATATATATATATATATATATATATATATATATATATATATATATATATATATATATATATATATATATAGAATACAATTTTATATCTTACTTTTATTGATTTTACAACTTTATTGCCAGACTCTTTTTGGATACTAAATCTAAAATGTAGGATCATAAATAACCGAAACTAAACTTAATCCAGTTGACATTACTCTATAGACACAGTGTGTACACAGTGTGAGCACCAGTAACTCTCTGTTTATTTGAGCATGTTAATTGTGAGGGAATGTTTACTCGGTGTCAAGGGTCTCAGTGTGCAGCCACTTCTATTTACATAAATCCGCCCTGATGAGTCACGTGACCTTGAGGAAAGCTGTATAATGACTTCAGTCCTGAATGTTTGCCACAAATGAATGAGGGTATAAGTGAGAAGACTGAGGAAATTCAATTAGCAGGTTGTTGCTGCTTGCCTTTCCTGTAAACATGTTCTTTTTTCCTATATAAAGTTATTCATAATTTGTTCCTTGCAAAATACACACAGCAGCATCGGTTAAAACTAATTAAGTTGTGACTTGCTGTACAACAAACAGCAAAAAACTAACAAATAAATACATACATAACCATAATAATAATAATAATAATAATAATAATAATAATAATAATAATAATAATAATAATTAGCTATTATTAAAACATGAGCAAATGATTTTTTTTTCTGGGTTTTTTTTTTTTAGTTTTTCAAGGCATTAGTTGCACACTTTTCCTTTTATAAATGGTCAGTTTGTAATGAAAGTAGATTACAGATGCAATAGCCTTCAGTGTTTCATTCTATGAAACCAGACCTCTAATAAAGAACACTGAGCTCTCAACAAAACAAAAACAAAAACATAACAAAACAAACAAAACATAATAAATTAAACAAAAACAATCAAAACAAAACAAAGAACAAAATAAAAAAGCAAAACAAAACAACTAAATAAACAAAACAACAACATAAACAGAACAAAAATAAATCAAATAAAACCTAATAAACTAAACAAAACAAGCAAAACAAAGCAGACAGAACAACAAAACAGAACAAAACAAACAACAAAAAAACTACAAAAACAAAACACAAAACAAGCAAAAAAAAAACATAACAAAACAGAACAAAAAAAGCAAAACAAAAACAACAACATCAACAAAACAAAAACAAAAGAAACAAAACATAATAAAAGAAACAAAAACAAAACAAACAAAACACACAAAACTAAAAGCTAAAAACCAAAACACAAAACAAGCAAAATAAAACAAAACAGACAAAATAACAAAAAAGAACAAAACGAAAAGAAAGCAAAACAACAAAATAAACAAAACAAAAAACTAAACAAACCAAACAAATTAAAACAAAAACAAAGCAGACAGAGCAACAAAACTAAACAACAAAAATCAAAAACAAGCAAATCAAAACAAAAAACTTGTTTTGTAATCAAAACAAAAAACGGACAGAACAACAAACAAAACAAAAACTACAATAAACAGACATAACAAAAAATAAATAAATAAATAAACAAAATACTAAAATAATAAAATACTGAAAAACAAAACAATACAAAAAAAATAGAAAAAGAAAATAAACAAAAAACAAAGCAAAAAAAAGTATTATTGTAAACACAGGCTATTTTTTTAATAGATGCCAGATGAGCAGTCAAACGCTATGATACTTACTCAAACAAGCTTGTTAAGAAAAAAATAACTTTTACATTCTAAAAGAGCAGGCACTGTGACTCAGGAAAACATGCCACTTATTTATTTTAAGACCTCTCCAGACTTGTGCTACAATACTGTAGCACTCAAACGGAAAGCAATTTTTAGTTTTATTGGCTTTACAAATTTTCTAGAAGAAAACTGAAAGATCAGTTTTTAACTGCTAAGAGAGACTGATGGTGCTTCTGTTGATCTTTCAACGCATGTAACATTAAAAACATCCTGCTTTTTCTGTAGCTTTAAACATACAAACCATTATAAATAAAACATTTATTTAATAAGGTTTGGATTTTAGATGGCAAATATTATAAAGTCCAGTAAAATTTGTGTGTTCAACAGAAGAAAGAAGGTCACAAAGGCTTAAAAACATTTAACATTTGTTTTGTTTTAACATTTTGCATTGTTTTGAAATAATAATGGATTCAGTATATTGTAAATTAGACATTTGTTGTGTCATTCTAGTTTAAGGAAAATTTATGTACATGCATGACATGTACACACGCAATTTTAAATTGAGTCTTATACAATTCTCAAATGACGATAGTTCAAATATTAATATGAATCATTTAAAAAGTAATGACCCCTTTAACACTTTAAACCACTTAACTGTCCAAAAGTAACACATTGTAATGTCTAAACAAGAATGGGCTGCTCATGTTCCAGAAACCCGGCGATTTGCATTGGAATTCTGTCAGGAGCGATTGGAAATCAGCCTTATCCCACTGCAATTAACATAATTAACACTAGTGCCATTTGAATACAGCTCCGCACCTCAGGCCACAGGCAGGCTGCTAGACATGCATAATTAATACGCCTTACCACATGCAATTAAATATGACTTCACACATGAAAGACAATGTAACTGATGTATTCAATTAGATAATATGCACAAAGTAGTAGAGCAAACGCGGAAAGGCCACAGAAATCCCTCAAATTCAGGAGCTGAGCTGTGCGGAGACAGATAAAGGTTGATGTCGTTTGTTTTGTTCTTAATAAACGTGTCTTGCGTTTCCGTGCACGGTTTATCAGTGTGTGTTATTAACTTTCTATTGAAAAAGACTGTATTTGTTGTATCATTGATCATCAATTTGTATTTATTTGTTCTGATTATGAAGCTATTATGAAGAATTTAAATTGCGGCACATATACATATAAGCAGTTTAGTAGTTTTAGCACTGAAAGTTATATTGTACTGAGATTTGTGTTGTTGTTGTTGTTGTTCAAGTACTAAAATAACTAAAACTATTATATCGTTAATATATTATTTAAAAATGCAAAAAAGAAAGAATAAAAAAAACTGAATGAA
Organism: Danio rerio; assembly: GCF_052040795.2. Lineage (NCBI taxonomy): Eukaryota > Metazoa > Chordata > Actinopteri > Cypriniformes > Danionidae > Danio > Danio rerio. Next base: position 4,770,265 of record NC_141031.1, read on the forward strand.
ATGAAATTGGAACATTTCAAAAATATATGATGAAGCCGGAAAATTATTCATAGCACTTCACTTTTCCCACATTTTTTATGTTAGCCTTTTTCCTCATAATTCTACACACAATACCCCATAAAAGGCATACACCTGTCTATATACGGTCCCAGGGTTGACAGTGCATGTCAAAGCACAAACCAAGCATGAAGACAAAGGAATTGCCTGTAGAACTCAAAGACAAGATTGTCTCGAGGCACAAGGCTGCGGAAGGATGTTTTTTAGCAGCAGGAACTTGAAGACTAGTCCGGATAGAGGGAAAGATGAATGCAGCAATGTACAGAGACATCCTGAATGAAATCCTGCTTCAGAGTGCTCTTGACCTCAGACTGGGGCGAGACAGCAGGACAATGACCCAAAGCACGCCGCCAAAATATCAATAGAGTGACTTCACAACAACTCGGTGAATGTCTTTGAGTGGCCCACCCAGAGCCCAGACCTAAATCCTATTGAACATCTCTGGAGAGATTTAAAAATGGCTGTACACCGTCGCTTCCCATCCAACCTGATAGAGCTTGAGAGGCACTGCGAAGAAGAATGAGCGAAAATTCCCAAAGACAGATGTGCCAAGCTTGTGGCATCATGTTCAAAACGACATAAGGCTGTAATTTCTGCCAAAGGTCCATCAACTAAGTATTGAGCAAAGGCTGTGAATACTGATGTACATGTGATTTTTCAGGTTTTTTATTTTTAATAAATTTGCAATAATTTCAAAAAATCTTTTTCACATTGTCATTATGGGGTATAGTCTGTAGAATTTTGAGAAAATAAATTAATTGAATCCATTTTGGATTTCCATTCCATTTTTTTTATTTTTTTTATTTGTGAATTGCGAAGTACCGGAACAGATCGGGATAGTGGAGAAAAAGTCGAGAGATAGTGGGGTGGGGGGTTTGGTGGTGTATGGCTGTCACGGATAAAAGTGAAGAGCTCGGGGTGGGGGTGGGGGGATTGGGGTGGTTAAGGAGGGGGATTGGTGAAATGAGGTGCCAGATCAGATTTCAGAGGTGCCGGATTCGGCGTGTTCCGGCACAAATTAAGCCATGGCCGTAAAAAATTGTGGAAAAAAGTGAAGCGCTATGAATACTTTCTTGATGCACTGTACTTACATAGAATCACAAATACCAAAATTGAAAGAAAGAAAGAAAAAAAGAAAGAAATCAACTAAAGAAAAAATAACATGAAAAATAAGAAGTGATAGAAAGTAAAAGAATGAAAGAAAGAGTAAATCCAAACGTGAGCGTGAAACCTGGCGTACGCAAAGTTGTGCGTAAACAGCGTTGATACATGAGGTCCCTGGTGTTGGTTAGGACAAAATATGGGAAATATTTCTTATATCGTGTGTCGTTGGTTTTACTTAGGACATGGTTTGGGTTTGATAGTCAGGTATGTTTCTGTTGGCATTGCCAATCTGGTAAGAGGAGGGGCAGAGAGAAAAAGTGTTTTGAACAAGGAGTGCAATACCTAGCCCAACCACTGGGTGTCAAACTTAGATGCTACATCTTTAAAGGTGTTGTGTGTAAATTTTTTACCTTTCCAAAGCATAAAAATACCATAATATACCTTTCACCTTTAAGTGAAAGTGTGAGTGAAAAAGTGCAAGTCCTAAACCAATAGAAGCATCAGAGTTGATCTGCAGTCAGTCAACATTATAAATGTTCACAACTAGGCATTATATTTAAGGAACGTGCTAAGTGGACATTCGTGCTTGTCAGTCAGTGAGTGTCACTGCAGCCACTAGATATGGACAGAGCATTTAAAGCAGACACATGCATAATTGACAAGCTCAAAGGGTTCAGGACTGTAAATGAAATACAATTATTATTTAATACACGATAAGTGTCACAGAAGCCTCATGATAAATTTAGAGGGAGCTTATTAAGAGCCTACCTTCACCGTCTGTCCCGCCTCAGGTCCGTCCTATTGGGAACAGAAGCAGATAATTAGTTGGGATTTCAGGAAAACCTCAGTCAATAATTCAACAGCATTTTAATTTCAAATGAATCGCTGCACTTTCACGCGACCACATGGATGTCAAAGTGCTTCTTTCTTTTCTTTTCTTTTCTTTTCTTTTCTTTTCTTTTCTTTTCTTTTCTTTTCACACTTCTTTGGGTCTGTTACTAGTTTTTTTGCCAGTAGAGAAAGAAAAAAAATGTTTTAAATTCAGATGCAATTATCATGTAAATGTTAACAATTTATTTGATTATTTTATTATTATTTTTTAAGGCATTAGCACAATTATAATAACTCATATGATTGTTTGGTGACCATAATATATATATATATATATATATATATATATATATATATATATATATATATATATATATATATATATATATATATATATATATATATATATATATATATATATATAGATGTTAAATCAAAATGGCCAATGATTTTACCTTTTTAACATCACTGATTATTAATTAATTAATTAATTAAATAAAATAAATAAATAAATAATAAAAATTTAAATTTAAATTACAAAAATAATAAAATAAATAAATAAATATTACAAAAATAAACAAAACTAAATTAAAATACAATAGAATAAAAACTGATAAGCAGGTATCTCCGAAAAAAAAAAAAAAAAAACAGAAACAAAAATGTTGTGTTGTCACGCTTTTTTATTTTCATATCAAAATGAAACACCTCAGATTCATCGCCTGTTTAGAGAGACTTTTAACTTATTTCATGAAAGCAAGCAGATCTAATCTTAATCAACTCCTGCTGCAAAGGATTCTGATGATTCACTTTTGTCTTATCAAATTAAACCTTCTTTTTCTTCTGCTGTCAGTAGGTCTGTCTTGAAACATGAAACAAATCCCTAACAAGCAAAATACGACATCAAATCTATTCTAAAATGTTGGAAAGAAAGAAAGAAAGAAAGAAAGAAAGAAAGAAAGAAAGAAAGAAAGAAAGAAAGAAAGAAAGAAAGAAAGAAAGAAAGAAAGAAAGAAAGAAAGAAAGACGGGTGGACAGATAGACGGACAGACAAACCGAAAATAAAAGTAAAGAAAGAAAAAGTAAATTATGAAATTAAACCTCATAATGAGCTTCCATAAAACACCTCTATAATTAGTCACAAACAGAGAATGAAAGACATGGTAAATCTATTATAAAATATTAGCATTACTATACCTGTATGCAGATAGTGAGGGAGGAGGGAAGTGTTTCTCGATTAGACTGGAAATTCTCTGGGTGGTCATGAATAGATCCGTCACTTCATCAGGGTGAAGATCCCGAAACTTCTCGACCACACAAAGAGGACACACTGGAACATCTGCAGTTGGAGCTAGTCAAGGAGAAAACTGAAATGTTTTCCTAAACATATTGTTTTTATGATCCATAGTTAAGGTCAGGCTGTTAATTTCTAGTATTTTGCATAATGAATTCAAAATGTCTTAAATCAAAATCTCTAATGATTCAATCTTTTTAACATCACTGTCTACATGAATGAATGACTGAATGAATGAATGAAAAAAATGAACTGATTTAATCCATAATAAATAAATGAATAAAAAATAAATATCACCTGAATTAATCCATAAATAAATACATTGATTGATTAATAAATATCACGTAACTTAATCCATAACCAAATAAATATTGACCCAACTAAAAAGAGTAATAAACAAATTAAATAAATACATAAATAAAAAAGATCACCTACATTAACCCATGAATAACTAAATAAATAAATATCACCTGACTTAATCCATAAATATTAAATAAATAAATAAATAAATAAATAAATAAATAAATATAACCTGCATTAAACCATAAGTAAATAAATAAATAAATAAATAAATAAATAAATAAATATTACATACATTAACCCATAAATGACTAAATATTATAAAAAATATCACCTGACTTAATCCATAAATAAATATTAATCACTTAACTAAAAAGAGTAACAAATAAACAAACAAGCAAGCAAACAAACAAATAAATAAATATAACCTGACTTTATCCATAAACAAATAAATTAAATATTTGATTATTAAATATCACTTAACTTAATCCATAAATAAATAAATACTGACCAGACTAAAAAGAGTAACAAACAAACTAAATAAATACATAAATAAATAAAGATAATCTACATGAACCCATAAATAAGTAAATAAATAAATATGACCTGACTTAATCCATAATAAATAAATAAATAAATAAGTATGACCTGACCTAATCTATAAATAAAAAATAAATATAATAATAAAATAAATAAATAAATAAAAACATTTTAAAAAGTCCAAAAAGAAATAATTACTGAACTAAAAAGAGTAACAAACAAACAAACAAACAAATACATATCACTTTAATAAATCTAGAAAAATGATAAACTCAATAATAACAACTACAAGAGGACAAAACAGAGATGAGCTCAACATATAAATGAAAAGAAGCTTGTGGACACTGGATTATTGTTTTTTTCTGATAAACTGATAAACCTCTCCACACACAAACCCACATCCTTCGACACAAGCAAAATAGAGCAGACCCTTGGTGCCAGACAAATTATGGGAATATCAATGGTTCTGATGTGGGAGAGAAAGGCCCGATTTGAATTGGAAATGGATGAATGATTCTGATAGGCATCGGCACTCGAAAGAGAAAAGCGGAGAGCGCCCTGCTTGACTCCAAACAGATTTTATTAAAGAAGATTCATAACATCTCATATCGCTCGTCTCGTTTTGTTTTGTTTTTTATATACTTGATTGTCATTTTCGTCTTCCTAAATGCTCAGTTTCTATTCTTCCTGTCCTTTACCCTTCAAAACAAATCAAAACATTTGCACAGCAAATCAAACACAATCGCTGGCATGCAATAACCCACATTGGAAAAATAAGACATGTTATCTGAGCTTTGATGGTGGCATCTTATATACAGTAAATGATAGGATTAACACAATAATATAAAGAATCAGAAACCATGCAGAGGATATTTTGTTGTTTTGTTTTTTCTAAAGCTTATTTTTGAAAAACTTTTTTATTATTATTTGCTAATGATGCTGTAAAGGAACCAGCATTACTATAATGCCCATTTGATTACAAAAACTTTTAAAACGCCATATTATGCATGCCAGTACTTGCCAATGGGAATTTGTAAACAAACAAATTAATGCATGAATAAATGAATCACATAAAATTTAATTAAGTTACAAAAAAGTAATATAGACAAACTAATTAATTAAAGAAATGAAGTAAAATAAAAAAACAACAACATAAAAACAGATTAATGAATGAATAAATGAATCAATCAATCAAATAAAATGTTATTAAATTGATATAGAAGTCGAATAGACAAACAAACTAATAAATAAGTTAATTAATTAAAAAAATATATATAATAATGTAAAATTGAATGAATCAATGAAAAGAAAAATAGACAAACTACTAAATAAATTAATGATCTAATTAAAAAAAATTAAGTAAAATAAAACAAAATAATCTAGAAATAAACAAACAGATAACTGAATTAATAAATGAATCAATTAAAATTGTATTAAATTAAGAAAGAAAGTAAAATAAACAAAGTCATAAATAAATTATTAAATAAAAACAGAGTAAAATATTATAAAATAAAACAAAATAATGTAAAAATTAATGAATGATTGACTAAATATTATTTTATTAAATTAATAAAGAAAAATAGACAAACAAACTTATAAATAAAATAAGGAAATAAAAAATAAAGCAAAATGTAATTAAATAAATAATAAAATAAATAAATAAATGAATAAATTAATCAAATACAATTTTAATAAACTAAGAAAGAAAATTAAAATAGACAAACTAATAAATAAATAAATAAAAAACAAAGTAAAATAAAACAAAACAAAACAATATAAAAATAAATGAATGTCTGAAAAAAAATATTAATTATTCAAATAAAAGTTTATTGAACTATTAAAGAAAAGTAAAATAGACAAACAAACCAATAAATAAAATTAAATATTTAAAAAATAAAACCAAAAAAAAAAAATTTAATTAATAAATAAATAATTAATCAAATACAATTTTGATAAATTAAGAAAGAAAAGCAAAATAGACAAACAAAGTAATAAATAAATAAAAAAATAAAAAAATAAAACAAAATATTATAAAAATAAATTAATAAATATAGTTTTATTCATTTAAGAAAGAAAAGTAAAATAGACAAACAAATAAATAAAGAAATAAATAATAAAGTAAACTACACAAAATAATATAAAAAATAAATAAATAAATATATATGTTAAAATAAATTAAATGCATTTGCATTTGTGTTTCACTCTGTGCCTCCAGCTGAAAAAAAAAGTGAACTATATGCAGTAAAAGTGCACTACATCCCACACTCCAGCAGCAGGACTGTTGACAGTGGTTGCCCAGTAACAAAAAGGCACAGTGAACTACAACTTTTCCAGTCAACAAAAAGGCAGTTTGGTGTGATTTTCAGACCTGAAGCAGTGGGTTTTCAGTGTGATCGGCCCTTGAATGTGTACAGCCTTCATGAAAGTACATCAACAGACAATTATTATTTCTTATTATGAGCTCATTTTAGAAACAAGTCACCGAAACTTCAAGATGAAAACTTAAATAAAAAAAATAATAAAACATTTTTTAGTGTTTTGGCAGCACGGTGGTGCAGTGGTTAGCGATGCCGCCTCACCGCAAAAAGGACACTGGTTCGAGTTATAAGTCAACAGAATGGTTAAACATACTGATTTAAAAACTGTTCTTCAAACACATCCCCCCCCCTATACATTCATATATAACAGCATGAGGTCTACGAGTTGCACACCCATAAAATTAGCCTACGTATTTTCAAACAAAACTCAAATACGTGCCTGCATTTAAATTCACTCATGCAGCCAGACAGAAACGGATCACGCTGTGTCTTGCTGTTTGAAGGACTACGAGTACATTAGGCGGCTCATAGCATAATGGCCACATCAGAGCTGAATTCATCCCAGGAGTCTCCGCGAGAGGCACGCGAGCTACGCTTCCTCGGCTTTCATGTGCAGCTCGCTGGAATGCAATCAGATCGCGTATTAACTGCTGTCTTTCTCCCCAGCGCGGGACGCCAACGCACGTGTCACCGGGGATGAAAAATTAGCCTTTACTGCAACAAAGAAAAGCAGGAAAGAGGGAGAATGGCAAAGGTATGGCTCGGTTCAGCATTGTTATTTACTCTTTGATTGAAGAGCCGTTGTGTGGATTCTTCCTGAGATCAATATTTGTCTTAGTTAGTAGACTTAGTGGCAAATAAAATGCAGACAGATCGTGAAACATCTATGCATGTTTGTTAAACACATTTATATATTTTACCACTAATATGCAAACAAAAAAACAACATATATAGTTTTAATTGGTTGATTGGTTAGTTGGTCAGTTGGATGTTTGATTGGTGGGTAAGATGTTTTGTTGTTTGGTTGGTTGGTTGATTGGTTGATTTGGTTTGTTGGTTGGTTGGTTGGTTGGTTGGTTGGTTGGTTGGTTGATTTGGTTTGTTGGTTGGTTGGTTGGTTGGTTGGTTGGTTGGTTGATTGGTTGGTTGGTTGGTTGGTTGGTTGGTTGGTTGGTTGGTTGGTTGGTTGGTTGGTTGGTTGGTTGGTTGGTTGGTTGGTTGGATGTTTGGTTAGTTGGTTCGTTGGTTTGATGTTTGGTTGGTTTGATCGGTGGTCGGCTGGTTGGTTGGTTGAATGGGTGGTTGGCTGGTTGATTGGTTGCTTGCTTAGTTGGTTGCTTGGTCGGTTGGTTGGTTGGTTGGATGGTTCGTTGGATGGTTGGCTGGTTGAATGTTTGGTTGGTTGGTTTGATGTTTGGTTGGTTGGATCAGTGGTCAGCTAGTTGGTTGGTTGGTTGGTTAAATGGGTGGTTGGTTGAATGGGTGGTGGGGTGGTTGGCTGGTTGATTGGTTAGTAGGTTGATTGATTGGTTGGTTGGTTGGTTGGTTGGTTGGTTGGTTGGTTGGTTGGTTGGTTGGTTGGTTGGTTGGTTGGTTGGTTGGTTGGTTGGTTGGTTGGTTGGTTGGTTGGTTGATTGGTCGGTCGGTTGGTTGGTTGGTTGGATGTTTGGTTGGTTGGATCGGTGGTCGGCCGGTTGTTTGGTTGATTGGTTGGTTGGTTGGTTAGTTGGTTGGTCGGTTGGTTGGATGGTTGGCTGGTTGGTTGGTTGGTTGAATGGTTGGCTGGTTGGATGTTTGTTTAGTTGGTTGGTTGGTAGAATGTTTGGTTGATTGGTTGGTTGGTTGGTTGGTTGGTTGGTTGGTTAATTGGTTGGTTGGTTGGTTGGTTGGTTGGTTGGTTGGTTGGTTGGTTGGTTGGTTAATTGGTTGGATGTTTGTTTGGTTGGTAGGTAAGTTGGTTCAATGTTTGGTTGGTTGGTTGGTTAGGTGATTGGATGGATGATTGGCTGGTTTATTGGTTGGTTTGGTTGTTTGGTTAGCTGGCTAGTTGGATGTTTAATTGATTGGTTGGTTGATTGATTGAAAAATTCTATAATATAATCTTACAAATAAAATAATAATTAATATTAAATAATATCATTTTTATATTATTTAATATAAACATATTTTATTACATAAGAATATTAAACATTGTCATGAGCAGTGCTACTGGTATTATGAACATATTTTTAACTATACTATTTACTCATACACTTTAAAATGACACAGTGCATATTATTAATTAATTGATTAAATATAAACAAAAATATTTGGCTATTACATAAATATTATGCTATATATTATAATATATTTTATTTTTCTATTTTTTATGCTATAGTTTAAGGGCTAATAAATCTGACTTCACTGTGTGTGTGTGTGTGTGTGTGTGTGTGTGTGTGTGTGTGTGTGTGTGTGTGTGTGTGTGTGTGTGTGTGTGTGTGTGTGTGTGTGTGTGTGTGTGTGTGTGTGTGTGTGTGTATGTGCTGCAACATCAGATCAGATCATTACCCTCAGTGGTAGTGTTTTTTTTTTATTATTTAACCACTTTCATCTCTTTCTCTTTGCAGGTTTACAGTCCTTTGCTGATGCCTCCTTTCAAGCATTTGCCCTTGAACCGTATTATCCTACAGCAACATTGACAGATCTACAAAAGAGCTGTAGCTCTGTGAACCCAGGCATACATGCGCTGGGCAAACTGAGCAGCTGGCTAATGTCACTGGACAATAACCACATAAAGAGGAATGCAAACAAATACAAAAAAACGGCACAAATCTGGAGATGCCGCTGTAAGCATTGTTGGATTTCAAATCCCCAATAAGCACTCGAGTTCATATTCAGAATAAACACGGGTAGCTTGAAATTAAAATGACAGCCAACAGGGTGAAATCCAATGCAACAATGGGGTATATGCACACTGACTTTTAATTTTCAGTCAACCCACCCAAACGCTTCCAGTAAACTGTTGCGCCATTACAAAGTCACCATGTTTAAGATCTGATTTCTTTAAAAACCAGTGATTTTTACTATAATAAGACACGAAGTGCTTCATTAATTTGGAAATTTATTTTACTTCAGTATTTTCAATGGAGTTTTTGCGCTAGCCTGCTGCTACCGACAGCATAGTCAGCGTACTGAGAGCCTTTCATCTCATTTTACGCTTAAACAACTAAATGAATGCTTAAGTCTATTTAACTAATTGTATTTTAATTACATTAAAACATCAATGCTGTAAAAGGAACCATAGGAAATTGAAAATAGTCACATAAACCTTTCACCAGAGGTTTATCATTGACTGAAGAACACTAGCTGTGCGTATACCCCATTAGTGCTTAGCATTGGGAGCATAACCTGTCTGATACAGGACTGAATAGGTCAATGTATTGTTAAATGTGACCAAGACGGAGCACAGGAAGTCCTCAGCTCATTATTTGACCCGTCTGTGCCAATGAGATGGTTAACAGAGTCACTCCACGCACTTTGACTTAGCATGCAGTGTTCTTCGTTTGTTAAAAAGTACCTATTATCCCCCATTTTACAAGATGTAATATATGTCTTCGATGTCCCCAGAATGTGTCTGTGAAGTTTCAGCTCAAAATACCTTTTAGATCAGCGGTGTCAAACTCATTTTCACCAAGGGCCACTTCAGCAGTATGGCCGGTTCTGATTGCAAGACTGTATAAATGTTACTACTTCTTAACGTACTGTTAAAGAGGGTCTATTATGCTTTTTAACTTTTTGAATGTGTTAGTCAGTTAATGTTTGGGCATAAAGAAGATCTAAAAATTTCAAAACCAAGTCCATTACAATCAGGGCAGGAGTGGGACTCCTTTTCAGCCCTGGAGTTTCAAGCATTAGACCGGCCCACCTCAGTTTACGACTGACTATGTTAAAATAAGGTCATTTCCAATTCAGTTTCTAATGACACTATCACGTCTTTTTCAAGAAAACAGCTGCTTTAGAACTTCAATTGTTCAGCAACAGTTTTATATGTCTCAACAATAAAAAAGAAAAAAAAAGAAAAAAAAAGAATTACTCAGGAGAGGATTGAACACGGATTGACGACGTTGTAACACAACGTGCTGACCACTGGACCACAATGGCGCTATTACGCTTGTTTGGCCGGAATGATAGTTACATCATCATTACCCTCCAAGCTGCATATTGCTCATGGGCGGGGCCAGACGGACTCTGCGGACGTTTTTTGCTATTTTTGCGGAGAATTTTGGTAAAAATCTGCAGATTTCTGCGGAATTATTTTGGGAGTATCCAGCAGAGTATCATAACTAAAACCTTAATATATTAAATAAAAAGTTATAAATTACTGAAAAAAAACATGATTAAATTCAGATTTACACATTTACTCAAGTAAATAAACAGAATTAATAATGGGCTAAAAATCTGCAGAAATATGCGGAATTCTGTGGAAAATCTGTGGAATTCTGCAAGCAGAATCCGTGTGGGCCTACTCATGGGGCTACGAGACAATAAATAAGAAGAGCAGAGCTGTGGCAAAATAATGAATAAAAAGAGTGAGGTTATGGTCAAATAAATAAATAAATGAAAAAAAAAAGTGAAAAACAAAAAAGTTATTCCATCAGTACTAAAACGTTTCCTTGGGCATTGTGGCCTGTCTCTTTTTTGTCAATACGGCACAGTATTTGTTTGCTTGTGTGATCTTTTTTTATCCTTGAAAATAGGGAAAATGCTTAAAAATAAAAGGAGTGGAGGTGTAAAAGGTAAGAGAGGGAGATTTTCTCTCGTCCTGGCTTTTCTTTTCTATTCCCTCCAGCTGAAGTTTTGACACTTAATAGGCCTATTTCTGACACACACAAGAAAGCAGGACATGAACTGAGCGATACAGACAGTCTTTTAGCCTGTGATAAACCCAGCGGGTGGAAAATGAATCAAACTGCCTTTACTCGCTTCATACCCAAACTACAGGACTGTCAGTACAAAGAGATCTCACACACAGCTACCAATCCAGCCTGTCTGCCTTATTACAGGCCGCAAAAATCTAGCCAAAACATGCCAACCGGCCGCTAAACTGACAGATCCTCAGGAAAAAAAAAACCTTTTGTGAGCAAAACATCTTTCGGCCCTCAAGATCGGGGAGTAGCGGAATATATTTTACTTATTTACTTATTTAAAATCCCCCCGAAAAAAAAAAAAAAAAACACTATAGCAAGCAACCCTGTTTAAGACAAATTAAACAACATATGAGTAAACTGTGAACAAACTTTGTTGAAAATCAAACAAACAAAGCCATATCTGAAAGGTTACTTGACGGTTTAATTAACGACACACAGCAAAAAAAGATTAGCATGTTTAAAACATGTTTACCACATGGCTTGTTTGAGCATGCTTCTATATTAACTTGAATTGCCTTGCTGCATGGACTGGCATGTTTAGTTTTGTTAACATATATTTAGCGAGATTCTAGCATGGTTAGTCAATTGTTAACATGCATTTAGTTTGTTTTAGCATGGTTAGCACATTGTTAGCATTGACTGGCATTGCTGCTAACATTTACCATATTGTTAACCTCAAATTTATATGTTGCTAACATGTTTCTATCATAAATTAGCACATATATGGCATTAGGAATTAGCATGTTTCTAGCATGTTTTTGCTCTCCTTATCCATCAATCTATCCATCTATTTGATTTATAGCATGGTTAGCATATTGTTAACACCATTGCCATTGTTACTAGCATGTTTCTATCATGTCACATGTCACATATTACATTAACATTCTGACAGCATACAATTAGCATGTTTCAATGGTTAACCATTACGCTAGCATCAATTAGTATGCTGCCAACATGTCTGTAACATAAATTAGCACATACTTGGCATACATTAGGAATTAGCATGTTTCAAGAAGGTTTTTTTCCTAGCTCTATCTATCTATCTATCTATCTATCTATCTATCTATCTATCTATCTATCTATCTATCTATCTATCTATCTATCTATCTATCTATATATCTATCTGTCTGTCTGTCTGTCTGTCTGTCTGTCTGTCTGTCTGCCTGCCTGCCTGCCTGCCTGCCTGCCTGCCTGCCTGGTTTCTAGCATGGTTAGCATATTGTTAACATAATCTGGCACTGTCACATTCATGTTTCAGGAATGTTAAACATTCTGATAGCATGGATTAGCATGTCTCTACTATTATTTACCATTCTGTAGCATCAAATAATATGTTGCTAACATGTTTCTCACAAAAAAAAAATAGCACATATATGGCATAAATTAGAAATTAGCATACTTCTAAAATGTTTTTTGCAAGCATCACCTGCCCAACTGCACGCACACCTGCCTGTCTGCCTGCCTGGTTTCTAGCATGGTTAGCATTTTGCTAACATCATTTAATATTGTCACTGGCATGTTACCAGCATGCTTAACTATCTGATAGCATGAATTAGCATGTTTCTACCATGATTTTCCATTTTTAGCAACATTTTTTGTAGCTTCTAAGCTAAATTAGCACATAGATGGAATAAATAATTAGCATGTTTCTATATGATTCCTAGCGAATACACCAACTTGTTCTCTTTAGTCTTTCCTTGAAAGAGTAATTCTCTGTCCTCACACTGACAACCTTTCCTAATCATTGCTTTCCCATCATCATCTCTCGTGGCACAGGAAAACGGGCTGCGTTCATATTATACTCTCCCTCGAGTGCGAGTGGCGTCCATTTCAAGGTGTCACATGTGAAGTCTTCCTCCCACGATACGCTCCCGTTCCTGCCTATTTGCCTTGCTAATCAAGTGTGAAGGATGATCCTGCAGGCCGCAGCGAGACCGTCTGTCACAGCGTAATAGGACAGAGACACGTGGATGAACCTGAGTCTGAATACTGCCATTAACCTGAAGGTGCAGCAAGGTGTGCAGAGCGATGATGAGCACGTTCATGGATCAGAGCCTCAAAAAATCCACCTTCACTTTTTTAGGATGCTGCTTTTTTTTCTTCGTCTACTTCTGCTGAGCGGTGATATCTAGCCTGCGGTGTGACTTGCTCTCTGATGGTTGAGCGCTAGTGAGCTTTTGTCACCTCCTTTCTTAATAATCCCAATATATGCAGATGTGTCCCACATGTGCTCTCGTGAATGATACTGTTTTATTAGATGGTATAAGTTTTCTGTCACCTTGCACGCCCCTGTTCCCTGGCGAATGGCTGCACTGGGAGATCATTTATGACTGAGAATGATGGCTCTTTCTGGATTAGCTATCAGAATATGATTGAATTTGCTGTTCACAAGCAAGTTTTAGCACATCCATTCATCTGTTCATCTATCCATCCATCCATCCATCTATCTATCTGTTTGTTTTTTTTTTTTTTTTTTTTTTTTATTAGTATATGCAAAAATCATACAAATACAAGAAAACATCAACAGATAACAAATACAAAATCTATCTGTTTGTTTGTCTATATGCATATATCTGTCTGTCCATCTGTTCATCTATTCATCTATCATACGACCATCTATAGTCCATCCATCTATCATACAGTACATCCATCTATAATCCATTCATCCATCCATCTATAATTGATCTATTCATCCATTAATGAATCTATCATGTCTATCTATAATTTATCCATCCATTTATCGTCCATCCATTAATAACACATCCATCTATCATGTCTATCTATAATCCATCCATCCATCCATCTCTCATCCATCAATCTATAATCCATCCATTCCTTTATCTATCATGTCTATCTATAATACATCAATTCATTTATCATCCATTCATCAATAATACATCCATCTATCATGTCTATCTATAATCCATCCATCCATCCATCTCCCATCCATCAATCTATAATCCATCCATTCCTTTATCTATCATGTCTATCTACAATACATCAATTCATTTATCATCCATTCATCAATAATACATCCATCTATCATGTATATCTATAATCCATCCATCCATCCATCCATATCTCATCCATCAATCTATAATCCATCCATTCCTTTATCTATCATGTCTATCTATAATACATCAATTCATTTATCATCCATTCATCATTAATATATCCATCTATCATGTATATCTATAATTTATCCATCCATGTATCGTCCATCTATCAGTATTGCATCCATCTATCAATTGTATATCTATAATCCATCCATCCTTTCATACATCCATCTACCATGTCTATCCATCCATCCATCTGTAATCCATCCATTCAATCATCTATCATATGTCTATCTATAATGTATCCATCCATTTATCGTTCATCCATCAATAACACATCAATCTATCATTTGCCTATCTATAGTCCATCCATGTTGACACAGTGGCGCAGTGGGTAGTGCTGTCACCTCACATCAAGAAGGTTGCTGGTTCGAGCCTCGGTTGGGTGAGTTGGCATTTCTGTGCGGAGTTTGCATGTTCTCCCTGCATTCGTGTGGGTTTCCTCCGGGTGCTCCGGTTTCCCCCACAGACCAAAGACATGCGGTACAGGTGAACTGGGTTGGCTAAATTGTCCGTAGTGTATGAGTGTGAATGAGAGAGTATTAATGTTTCCCAGAAATGGGTTGCAGCTGGAAGGGCATGCACTGTGTAAAAAAAAAAAAATGCTGGATAAGTTGGCGGTTCATTCCGCTGTGGCGACCCCAGATTGATAAAGTGACTAAGCCGAAAAGAAAATGAATGAATGAATGAATAATCTATCTATCTATCTATCTATCTATCTATCTATCTATCTATCTATCTATCTATCTATCTATCTATCTATCTATCTATCTATCTATCTATCTATCTATCTATCTATCTATCTATCTATCTATCTATCTATCTATCTATCCATCCATCCATCCATCCATCCATCCATCGCCGCATGAAACATAAGCTCAGAATAATTAGTGGTTAATTGCACTGTGATGATCCATGATAAATTATGGACTAAACTAAAGCAAGGTTAGTGAGTGATAATGATTATAAACCCTATGTATAATTGCAAAATTGTGCTACAGTTTTGTGTCTGAGGCTTTTTACAAAAATGTAACAACATACTTTAAAGTGTTGAAGTGTTTTAAATAACTTTATTTTGTGGCCAGACATGGCTTCAAATCACACAATGAGGAATAATAATCATTAAAATCCTACAAAATTTTTAATACAAATAAATAAATAAATAATAACTGATAAAATAATAAAAAATATAATAACATAATAAAATAATAAATACCAATATAATAAAAATAAATGAATAATAAAATAATAAAAATAAATGAACAAACAATAAAATGAACATGTACGAACTAATGAATGTACAAATAAAAAAAATAAATATTTAAATATATAAGTAAACAAACAAATGAATGAACAAACAAATAAATGAATGAGCAAATAAATAAACTAACAAATAAACTAATTATTAAATTGATAGTTCTGTAGTAGTTTATGTCAAGAGTTTTTATTTAATTTTATAATATTTTTATAGGATAAATACATTTAGCTTCATTTAAAAGCTGCTGTTTTACCAAGCAATGGCTAAAAGCACAAAAACTATGATGTCAGAGAGTTATTCTTATGAAATAAAACCCCTTTATTTAACAATAATGAACTAATCATTTTAAAATTGTGTATATGTGTCTATTTTGATCTCTTTATTCCTAAAGCACACTCTCTCCGGTACACGGGGGACCAGATAAACAATTTCCCCCCAATTTCAGAAAACATCAAACCATCAATATCGTAATCCAAGCGCTAAAACACATTTCCTGTTAGTTGTTCCCCCCTACGCTGAAACGCGATCTATACTCCTGCCAGAACATTAAGCGTGGCTCTCTTCCGCCTGGCATGCTGTTTAATTGCCCTGCTTCTTTCTGATAGCTTTAATTACTGTTTGTGTGCTTGTGTTTGCATCTGTGCAGAGGGTAAACGCAACTGTATGGTACAAACGCCACATAAAATATAATGACCGCGCCAGGCTTCTGAATTAGTCAGAGCTCATATTAAACCATTCAGATGACTGATGCTATAAAAGTCAGGAGCTTTGTGATTGCGGGGATTCTTAAAAAGCCATTTGTCTGCAATGACTGCTTTTGCAGTGAGGAAAACAGTGAATAATGGAGGACGGCAAACTGAAGAGTTGCTTTGGTGGGCTGATAAACAAGACAGGCACTTCTATTCTACCTCACCAGCTCATAATCAAAAGACTGAAAGGATCAAGAAGAGTTCATTTTAACATGTATTTCTTTAAACAGATTACAAATTCAATGATTATTTTTTATATAATGATTATTTATTTATTTTTTATATCAATGATTATTTATTTATTATATAATTATAATTGCACGTTGCTGTTTTGTATTTGCTGTCAACACCTCACGCCGTCTTTAGTTTAGACTTCGCAGTGGGCTGTAAAACTGAATCCCCATCAGCCACCGAGTGGCACAGAAACAGCAGGCGCTGGCGTGATGAAGACTGGCATCAGTGGGCCAGTTAGCGCTGATGTACCGACACTCGCACAAGACAATACAGAAAAACAGCTCCGCACAAGCCATCAGACGAACAAAGCCATGTTTAAGCATCCCGGCTGTGTGGCAGGAACAAAACGTCTCCACGTTTTAACATCCAGCCTGGGTCATACATCATCTGGAGATGTACAGAATGCCCAGGGAAAATAATAAAAAAAAAGGCATGCATCTCATTTCGACAGATTCAGTCGTTTGTAAAACATTTAAAAGCATCTGCTTTCCATTTGAAAGATTCAAAAGAGGACACTGGCGTGTTTGCACAAGGGCACAGATCCGTGTCCTTTCATTTCCCCAAGAGAACGGCTCCACTGACTGACTGATCTCATTCCACTTAAAAAAAAAAATGAAATAAATAACTGAATGATCCATCAAGGTGGCATTTGTCTTATGATTGCATTTGTGTTTTGGAAAGAGCCACAGGCGCAGACATCATTGGGGGATGGAATATTATACCTGTTTTGTTTTTTGTTTTTTTCAGTTATACCCAGGTTTTTATCATAAAATAAGACATAATATATAAATATATTACATTTCTTAATATGTTCTTAAGGGTTATATACAGAAGGAAGAATGAAATAAATATTCTGTTTCACAATGCACTTTATGCTCTCAAAAAATAAATAAAAAAATGTGCATAGAAATACACTTAAAACACTATTACTACCAAAGCAGCTTAATTTAAATAAAAGATAAATAATGGAACACCTTGTAAAGGTACACTGCTCAGCATATATAAGTACACCCTTCACAAAGCCATCTTTTATAATCATATTTTTAACAGGAAGCCATACAATATTATATTTGTGCATATGTATTAGATTAGTCAGTGCTGAAGCCAAAACAGGAGCTTTAACAAAATAACTTACGATAACAGTGCCAAAACTAAATTTATGTTTTCGAAAAATTATAAATTTTTTGTTTAAAAATTGAGGAAAAAGAAAAGCAAAAAAAATTTAAAAACTGAGTTGAAATTTTGTAGGTTGTAATTTTGTTTTGCAATATTTAGCTTGAATTTAATTGTATTATCTTTCAATTTTTCAATATGTTTGGTAAGAGAATGTTTATTATAATAAATATATCTGTTTAATAAATGTGTTTTGTTAAAATGCACCAAAATACATTGCCTATATTCACTGAGAAATGGATAAAAAAATATTCATTTTCAAAATAGCGTGTACTCAATTATGAGCGCTGTATGAGGTGTGGTAATAAATATCCATCTTTAAGGCTACGGCCCTGTTAAAAGTATTTGTTTCTTATTTTTTGCATATTTTAAGTGTATTGTTAAAGACACGCTATTAAAAATCATATTTTGGTTGGGGGTCTCCAACAACAGGATAATATACATGTAAAAACACTTTCATTGTCTTAAAGTATGCATTTATTCATTCATTTTCCTTTGGCTTTATCGCTTCGTTTATCAGGGTCTCCACAGCAGAATGAACCGCCAACTTAGGTGTACATACAATTACATTTTGATAAACAATTAATATTTTTGTTTTTGTCTTGCGTTTACATTAATTTTCCATTCGAATAGCCAAAATTACAAGTTTCAGTCTTTTAAATGCGATTTATCGCGATGAATAAAAAAAAAGTGTGATTATTTTTTATTTATTTATATATTTCTCCTTTATAGTCTCCTCTTGTGCTGTGCCAGTTTGTCATCAATGCTTCCCCTGTGTTCCTGCTCCAGTCCTGTCATGGCCTGCCTTGACAGCCCAGTCGAGTTTTTTTGTATATTTTTATTATTTTTAATAAATACTTTATTTTTTTTAAATATTTAATAAATATTTTATTTATATTATCAATAAATACCCATCTATTTTACTGCATTTGAGTCTTTTTGCTTTCCTTAAAAAGGTGACAATATTACTAAATTTTTATACATTTTTATTTATTTTTTATTATATTTTAATAAAACGTCCCCTGCATCCCCCTCATATTCTATGCCCTTGGAAAGAGCATACACTCTGCACATCCTCCATGCAAGGTGGATAACAACAGACAATTAAGATGTGATTTACTACCACTCAAAAACAAATCACACTGCCTAAAATAAGGGTCTTGTGATGAAATATTCAAGAGCGACGTCGCAATGCTGTGATCTATAGCAAAGCGTATCACTCACCCAAACACACACCTGAAGGATAAATAAACAGACGTCCAATGGTTGAAATTATGTGTGGATGACTTCATATTTGCTCCATAAACCTGACATGAGCTCTTTAAATATGGGTCAGATTTACAGCTGGCGTTCAGCAGAGCGAGCGCTTCATTCAGGAACACTGTCTGGGTGTTTTCATTGTAAAACTATCCTGTGAGATTTTACTGGAAGTCCCGCACTGATGCACCTTTGTTGTTGTTTTTTTCATTGTTGTTTATAATGATAGTGATGGGAAGGTCATGAACTGATCGGGTGGAGAAAAGGGAAAAGAAAAGATTGATTTATTTTTTTAAGAATTGGTCAGAGCTAGTCGGACTAGTTAACAGTTATAAAAGCAAAATATTGTCTGTCTGTCTGTCTGTCTGTCTGTCTGTCTGTCTGTCTGTCTGTCTGTCTATCTATCTATCTATCTATCTATCTTACATCCATTTATCATACATCCATCCTTCCATCCATCCATCCATCCATTTATCTATCCATCCATCCATGTATCATACATCCATTTATATTCTATCCATTCATCTTTGCATCCATACATCTTTCATAAATCCATATTTAATTCATCCATCTGTCATACATCTATATATAATCCATACATCCATTACATGTCCATCTACAATCCATCTATCATACATTCATCTATAATCCATCTATTCTTTCATCCATCTATTCATTCATCACATCCATCTGCCCCTCCCTTCATCCATTCATTCATCCATCCATCCATCCATGCATCCGTCCGTCCATCCATCTATCATACGTCCATTTATAATCCATGTATCCATTAGTCTATCCATGCATCTATCCATCAATAATGCATCCATTTATAATCTATTTGTCCATCCATGCATTCATCCATCTATTATGAGTCCATATACAATCCATCCATCTATTATAAGTCCATATATAATTCAACCATCTATCATACATCACATTGATTCCGTACATCCATTTGTTACACGAGCAACTGCTAATGGTGACTGTCTAGTGCCAAAGTGTAACGCCCCATTCACACGTCAACGCTTCCCATTCCCTTTGAATGGGTGACGTCAGGCGTTGCCGAACTGCATTGTGGATTTGTCGGCGCCGCTTCAGAGGCGTTGCTCGCTGCAGAAGTTAGGACTAGCTCAACTTTTTAAGCGCCGACGGAAGCATCAGCCAATCAGATCTCTGTATGCAAATACACCAGCTAGACAGTGGCCTATTGCTGGCTGAATTTCATTGGCTGACGCTTCTATGATGATCACTTCAGCCCCAACTTCAGACACGCCTTCAGTCAAGCGTTGACGCTGAAGCCCAGTGTGAATGGGGCGTAAGACCTTCGATGACGTCACACGAAGTATAACTGGAATAGATGTGAATAGCATCCTAAAATGACATCCTGCCTGCCACCCATCATTGATCTACCAGAGATCTGTAAATGCCAAGTATTAAAGATGCTCCACGCTCAATCATTTATTTAATAATACAACAGGAGAAAAAAGAAAAACATCTGTTTTGACTATGATCTGCACAAAAGCCTCAGATGTGCATCAATGCAGTCATATTAAGTTGAAAAAAGAAAAAAACATTGTTTCACATGACTCTCACAACTCATCATACCTTCTTTCCTTTCAAAGGAGGAACTCTTTTATAGGATTATTAAAGCCCTTACATCCGTACTTTTTATCCGGGAAGCTTACGGTGATCCTTAGGAGAACGGTTTAGTAAAGGAAAGGTTGTATTCACAATCCCAGCAGGTCTCAGGGCTTTAACCGAGCACCTGCATCGCTGTCTGGTTTCAGCAATGTAGCGCGAGGTGTTGGATTGGTCTGAATCTCCTTCTGCTGCTGATCGTTCACTGAAGCTTATGAGGCTCTAATCCTGCCTGACAGTTTAATGATAATTGCACGGGAGAAGTTCACCGGAGACACTCACTCGCTATCAAATCAAGCAGAGTCATCGAGCGCAACTACAGCCAAACTCTTCGTCTATAGAGCGTGAGAATAACCTTCACTGAAAATATATTAATCAGCGCTTTTGTCTTGTTACAAATAAAAATATCAAAATAATTGATGAGAAGTTCATTTACTTGAGAAGCTTGAGAATGCTTGATAAGAGCTGTTTTCAGAAAGCATTCATTCATTCATTCATTTTTTAAAATATTAATTTAGTTAGTTAGTAAGTTAGTTAGTTAGTTAGTTAGTTAGTTAGTTAGTTAGTTAGTTAGTTAGTTAGTTAGTTAGTTAGCTGTGAAAAAAAAAACCTAGATGTTACCCAGTAAACAATTTTGTGTTTAATAGATGTCTGATAGACATCTAAACGTAGACAGCTTGGCTAAACAAGGCTAAACATGGGTTGTCAGTGAAAATCTAATAGACATCTAAAACTAGCCCAAAACTAGACTAGTCGTCAAATAGATATATATGTATGTATAAGTGTGTGTGTATGTGTGTGTGTTGGTATAATATTCTCATTGTTTTTAACACATCTATAGTAATGTGGTGGCAAAGAGTTAGACCTATTTCTTGACTTCACACAGAAACAACAACGAGTGTGCCATGACATCACTTTGTTGACGAGACGCTATTGGTTAAGACTTTTCAAGCACGGGGGCACTTTTATTTATTAATGTTTCTTTGAAAAAGCCCCTTTGGAGTTTTGTTTTAAATATTTCTCCCAAATTATGTTTGACAAGAAGTTTTTAATTATTGAAAAAAATATATATATTGCTACACAATAACTTGCCTAATTACCCTAACCTGCCTAGTTATCATAATTAACCTAGTTAAGCCTTTAAATGTCACTTTAAGCTGTATAGAAGAAAAATAAGTAGTAAAATATTATTTACTGTCATCATGGCAAAGATAAAATAAATCAGTTATTAGAAATGAGTTATTAAAACTATTATGTTTAGAAATGTGTTGAAAAAACGGAAATTAAACAGAAATTGGGGAAAAAAATATAGGGAGCTAATAATTCTGGGGGGCTAATAATTCTGACTTCCACTGTATATTCGAGTCCTGAACGGAGGTAACATCTGATCGAGTTTGAATTTTAAACTGCTAGATAGGGCCTGATTTTCGATCACATAATTGGGTCTGGACATCACTAATTAATATATATATATATATATATATATATATATATATATATATATATATATATATATATATATATATATATATATATATATATATATATATATATATATATATATATATATATATATATATATATATATATATATATATATATATATATATATATAAATAAATAAATAAATAAATAATAAAAATAAAATATACACATATATATATATATATATATATATATATATATATATATATATATATATATATATATATATATATATATATATATATATATTTTTTTTTTTATTTTTTTTTTCAATCCTATCTGCTAAATGAATTAAAGAAAAATGCCACGAGGGTGTTATCAACACATTCAAAAAAGAAAAAAATAGTCTGAGACTGATAACGGCAACCAGAAGAAAGAACAACGTCAAAATTACTGTCCCACCCCATAGACACTGCATTAGTAACCTCTTACCGAAGCGATATATAAATATAAATATTTATATATATATGTATTTATGTATATATGTATATATGTATGTATATATATATATATATATATATATATATATATATATATATATATATATATATATATATAATTTATTTATTTATTTATTTATTTTATTTTGTATTTTTTTCATGCAAAGATGATATAATACACACTTAAATACATTCGAATGTTCATAGGTTTTAAATTTTTAAACATTTAAAACTTTCAATGGTTTAAGATGCTTATGACCATTAAATGTGTAATTACAGTCTTGCGAAAAAAGTTCAACTCTTCAACACTCAAACTCTCAAAAGCGTATCGATTCCGCCATGTTCATTTAAATTCCCAACAAGCTCTTCATGAAAACATTCTGCCTCAAAAAAGACAGGAATTGACAGCGAGTCAATCAATACCATCAATCTGGAGCCATCTTAAAAAAACTGATATGATTAAACAAGAAGGGGTGGCGTGCGCTTCAAATCAATAATCTGCGGTAAACGCTTCCAAAGACTGAAGCCACGAGCTGAAATCAGAGCACTTTTTTTTATGCTCTCCTCTGAATAGCAGAACTCTTTTATGGATCACGGGGGTTAAGAGGGGACGATAAAGAATGGACCGTCGAGACCGGAGGATGTCAAAGCATTAAGACTCGACTGTCACATCTCTTATACGGACGCTTCGGGATGGCCTTTCTCTGTGGCCCTCAGAAGGGGTCGTTCAGAACATTGGAGAACATCAGAGGCGCGCAGACACATAATGGACAGCCGACCAGAGGAGCATACGCATTACTGTCAGTCTTTGTTACTGTGCTGAAATGTGCTGCATATATTAAGGCTGTTTTCTGATAGGCTGCATTGGAAAGCAAGGTCGTTTTTAAAGGCCACAGATGTGATGTTTTGTGTATGTGTGGTGCATTAGAATTAAAAGAGATGTGCACAAAAACAGTTCTAAAATGGTAGTAGTATTATTAGTATTATTATTGTTGTTGCTGATGTTGTTATTGCAGTTTTATCTTCTATTGGATATCTGGGGCCTGTTCCATAAACCAAGCTTAGAGAACAAGCCAGGCTTATTTTGGTAAGTCAGGTTTATTAACGATAGTTTCTGTTTCATAAATCAAACTCACAATTGTTTAAACTCTGGAAAACAGAGGGGTATTGGACAAAGAGTCAAGAAAGCCAGGATAATGAAACAAGCACAGCTTGAGCTAATTTAAACGGGTCCTCCTGGCTTAGTCCGTTGCATGTTTGCTGATCCAAGCTGAAAATGAGGTGCTATGTCAAGCTCAAAAGTAGTTTATAATTTAATTTAATAATTTATTCCAGTGGTTTTAAAGATGCATTTTCAACTTTATTACTCCAGTCTTCAGAGTAACATTATCCTTAAGAAATCACTCCAATATGAATTATTATTATTATTATTATTATTATTATTATTATTATTATTATTATTATTATTAATAATAATAATAATAAATAAATAAGAATAATAACAACAACAAAAAAATTATTGGAAACTACATACAAGTAATAAATATGTATTTAATAAATATTCACCAATTTAATTTTTTTATGATTTTTTTTTACATTTAATAAATGCTGCCTTGATGATCAGAATAATTTTCTTAAAAAAAAAAAAAAACTGACTCCAAACTTTTGACTGGTAATGTATATTTCCCAAAACCGATATATATGAACTAGGGTTGGGCATCGTCCATCGGTGATGGCCAATAGACAACACAATGCTGAATCGGCATCGCCGATCCTCCGCCCCGCCCCCGTCGCGAACCTGCTCTCGAACAATACACACTCCGGCCCTGTTTACTCTAATGCTACTCAGTGTTTAAATGGCATTATAGAAAGAAAATGATCCACATCCACACCGTGTTTCACCTAGTATTTCTGAACAGCCCTCTGTCGCTGAAAACATACATACGTTACCACACACACACAGGCAGAGAGGAGTACACATCGGACAAATGATCAAGGATGTACCGCTGGATCATGTCTCACTATAGTTGTTAAACTTCAATTCAATTCAATTCAATTCAGCTTTATTTGTATAGCGCTTTTACAATGTAGATTGTGTCAAAGCAGCTTCACATAAATGGTCATAGTAACTGGAACAGTGTGGTTCAGTAACTGGAACAGTGTGGTTCAGGTTTTAGTGTTTAAGTTCAGTTCAGTTCAGTTTAGCTCAGTTCAGTGTGATTTAATCATTACTGAGAGTTCAAACACTGAAGAGCAAATTCATCGATGCGTAGCTCTACCAGTCCTGAACCATGCGAGGCAGTGGCGACAGCGGAGAGGGAAAAAAAACTTCACCTGATGGGAGTGAAGAAAAAAAACCTTGACAGAACCAGACTCAGTTGGGCACGACCATTTTAATTTCTCCGCTAAACGTGATATTCAGACATCTCAAGTCTCCCTGAAGTTCCCGGTCTTTAAATAAGTCGCGCACCCTTCTCACCCCCGGATGCCTCCTCGCTCTCAATCGCGATATTTCACATTAGACATCGTACTATGCCAAATTGGTCAACATCGCCCAACCCTAATATAAACATTTGATTGAACATTAATTGCTAATTCAATTAAAAATACTTATTTTTAAAAAAATGTAAATAACCAAGAGCATGGAATAACTGTAAAACACGTTCATTTTAATGTAGATTTGACAACAAAACTAACATACAGATCTCTAGGATTAATCTTAGCCTGGTTGTTAGTCTGCTTTGGAGCTCCGTGAATGTCGTTGCCGTCACTTAATTGATACGCGATCAGTAAATGTACCTTGTGTGGACGCTACTGAGCTACTTGACTAATAAAATAGCTTCGCTACTGTAAAGCTATTTGATTTAGAAAGTAGTGACGCTACTGCCACGCTACTGAGAAATTAAGTTAAGCTAGTAGTGATGCAACTGCCCAACACTGGTAATGTTTATCCGAAATGGAGCACTAATGTTTTTTTACTAAGCGAAAACTCATACCATTTCCCTTATGACATTTGGCGGTTGCCAAATCAGTGAGATAATTGACCAAACTATTAAATAATACCTGCCATCAGTATAACCACATTCACCATCGGGAGGCGCTATAATCACTCTCGTAAGAGAATTTAGCCTTCACCAGCCAAAATAAATAAAGTTATCCGACATGTGCGGCCGATAGCTCCGCCCCTTCCACTACGTGAGCAAACCTGGGGTCGTTGAGTGCGTAGAAAATGGCATAGAATAGAGCGTACAAATGTGATTTGGGACGCAGCTTAAGTCGAAGTTCATGCTTAATCAGAGTAGAAGCTATACATCTCTATGACAAGATGGATGTGACACATACAACACAGCATACCCTTTGTTACATATTTCAGGTCAAAAAAATCTAAACAGCACCCTCTAGTGGATTTGTCATGTGAAGTGTGCAACAAAATATACCCGGAGAAACATATTCATCTTTGTAAAAACGTGGGTTGAAGCACGCATTTCCAATGAACCCGGGTTGTTATCTTGCTGCCTTGACAGCTCCCTATGTAGGCAACATAAAGCAAAGCCGCTCACTAGGAGCTCTGTAACAAAGCTATTGTGTTTTCCATACTAATTATAAGCACTGGGGCGATGTACACATGAAGGCACGGAAGAAAGAGACGATAAAAAATTATTAGACTGTTCGGCGAGACCTTGAGCTGTGTTTAGCAGGTCCCCACGGCAAGCCTCCAGGTATGAGACCGCCAGTGAAGCTGTTTGTTCTTAAAAGCTTTGTTAGAAAAGCAGTAAGATTAGGGCACTGCTACCCCCGACAACACGGTGCAAAAAAATAAAACATTCCCCGTCGATGTAGCGTTTGATGTTGGAAGGTAATAGCCTGCTGGGGCAATCTTTGTGTTTGTTTTTTGATGACAGTTGAGAGGCACGACAAAATGCTCTTTGTGTATTGTGTTTTCGGCCACCTGGTCTGGAATGGCGTGCCGAGAAATTGGTGACTATCAGTTTTGCGCGCATTACCAAAAAAAAAAAAAAGCAACAACATCTCTTTTCCAATTCATCCTCCCAGCGGCTCTTTGAACCCGCAACCTTAGAAGTAAAGACGATGCCGTTTCCATTCATGTCCGGCCAAAACAAAGTCTAAATATCACTGCAATGAAATGTTTTCATGCTGCTATGTTTCGCCTTTACGTTGAAAGCTCTAAAAGCCACAGAGTGTGTGTGCTTGGGTAACTTTTTTAATATTTATATACATAAAGAGAGAGACAGAGAGGGAGAGTTTGTATCCCCTGTGACAGCATTGTGTTGTTATTGCCATTTCTTAAATAGTTACTTCCTGAGTGCTTTCAACAAACGCCGGGGTTCGACACAAAGGAAAGGTGCACAGTTATTTAGTCCCTTTGAGATCCGCCTCTATACAACCGGGGAAAAAGCCTTGGCAATCACAGGGATAAAATAGCGATTTGTAAATGCCGATGCGGAGTATGTGCATTTCCATGAACAATGATATACATCTTCAGCTCAGTGGGGTTTTGCAAATGCCCACAGAATAAAAACAGACACAATTCTGAAGAAATGTTGAATACTATAGAGAGGACAGAAGATGTTGGACATTAATATGTCTAAATTTGTAATACTTTAAGTGAATTTAAGGGATGTGAGCAATTTATGGTGTATGTATACTGAAAAAAAATGTTCTAAACTTCAACTTAGAGATACTTCTACTGGATTTAACCCATACAAAAACATTGCATTAACGTACACTCGCCTGCTATATATTAGGTACACCTTACTTTTGGACTTTTGCCTTCATTCATTCATTCATTCCTTCATTTTCTTTTCAGCTTAGTCCCTTCATTAATCTGGGGTAGCCACAGCGGAATGAACCACCAACTTATCAAGCACATGTTTTACGCAGTGGATGCCTTTCCAGCTGCAACCCATCTCTGGGAAACAACCATACAAACTCATTCACACTCATACACTAAGGACAATTTAGCCTACCCAATTGACCTGTACCGCATGTTTTTGGACTGTGGGGGAAACCGGAGCATCCGGAGGAAACTCACGCAAACACGGGCAGAACAACAAAACGCCAACTGACCTAGCCGAGGCTCGAACCAGCGACCTTCTTGCTATGAGGCGACAGCACTACCTACTGGGTCACCCACTTTAGCCTTTAGAACTTCCTTAATCCTTTGTGGCATAGATTCAGCAAGGCACTAGAAATATTCCTCAGAGATTTTGGTCCAAATTGACATGATAACATCACACAGTTGCTGCAGATTTGTTGGCTACACATTAATGATGCGAATCTCCCGTTCCACCACATGCCAATGGAGTTCTATTACAGCAGTTCCCAACAGGTGGCACCTGACCCTTAAGGGGGCCTCAGCGAGCTCTGTGAGGGGGCGTCAAATTTGGTAAAAAAAAAAAAAAATTAGCAGTGGACAATTAGTTAATTTTATCCCCTGGCTGACCAAAAAATTGACAAATTTGTAATTTGATGAGAGACATCACAGATACTGACAAGAAAAAAAAAAAAAAAATTGGCAGTTAATATAAGGCCAATTTAAAGGCCAAAAGCTTACGTTTTTCAGTTACAAATGGCCTACAGATTTTTGCTTTTATATTTTACATTAAGCTTTTATTTGTGCATAAACATATCTAGATATGGTAATAAACATACGAAATTGTTTTTGTCATTGTTACTGCAAACTTATATAAGCAATAACATTATTAAATGTTGAGGGGGCCTTACAATATTTTCCAGGGGAAAAGGGGGTCTCAGGCAAAAAAAAAAAGGTTGGGAACCACTGCTCTATTGATTTAGTTCTGGTGACTTTGGAGGCCATTTGAGCCATAGAATTCAGAAACCAGTCTAAATTGATTTGTGCTTTATGATATGGAGAGTTATCCTGCTGGAAGTAGACATCAGAAGATGGAGTCACTGTGGTCATAAAGGGATAGACATGGTCAGCAACAATACTTGGGTAGTCTGTGGCATTGACACGATGCTTAATTGGTACTAATGTACCCAAAGTGTGCCAAGAAAATATTTTTCCAATCTTCTATTGTCCAATTTTGGTGAGCCTGTGCAAACTGTAGCCTCAGTTTCCTGTTCTTAGCTGACAGGAGTGGCACCCGGTGTGGTCTTCTGCTTTTGTAGCCCATCCGCCTCAAGGTTCAGAGATGCTCTTCTGCATAACTTGCTTGTAACAAGTAGGTATTTGAGTTACTGTTGCCTTTCTATCAGCTGGAACCAGTCTGGCCATTCTCCTCTGACCTCTGTCATCCTCAAGTCATTTGCACTAACAGAACTGCCAACCGCTGGATAGTTTCTCTATTTCAGACCATTCTCTGTAAACCCTAGAGATGGTTGTGTGTGAAAACTCCAGTAGATCATAATTTCTGAAATACTCAGACCAGCCTGTCTGGCACCAACAACTACGCCACATTCAAAGTCACTTAAATCCTCTTTCTTCCCCATTCTGGTGCTCGGTTTGAACTGCAGCAGATCATCTTGACCATGTCTACATGCCTAAATCCATCAAGTTGCTGCCATGTGACTGGTTGATTAGAAAATTGCGTTAAAGAGCACTTGGACAGGTGTACCTAATAAAGTGGCCGATGACTGTACAATGATTTGCCAAATGAACATAAGTAACCTAGTTAGGCCTTTAAATAGCACTTTCAGCTGAATACTATTATCTTGAAAAATATCTAGTAAAATATTATGTACTGTCATAACGGTAATGATAAAAGAAATCAGTTATTAGAAATGAGTTATTAAAACTATTATGTTTAGAAATGTGTTGCAAAAATCTCTCCGTTAAACAGAAATCAGGGAGAAAAAATATATAGGGGATAAATATATTCCTTCTACAACTATGGAAGGAATTTAGGTTGCATTTATGCATAAACAAAACATTAACTGCACCAACTATGTCAGGAGACTTGCAGAGTAATGTTGTTATGGCACCTTAATTAAAAGGAAGTGACATAACTGGAAAACAACTGCTCCCTAATTAGTGACTCTGAAATAATTGAATTGCTTTTGAGAAATACCCTTCATGCGTTCTGCTGCTTGCCACAGGGTTCGTCAGCCACAAGGAAGAGGACATAAACTCCAGGGAAAACATGCTGATCAAAGCACTCAGCCAGCGATCAAAACCGCAGAGTCCCCATGGTGCAGGCCATGTTCTGCTGCCTGCGTCCCAGGTGGACCAAAAACAGCGGTAATAGCGCAACATCCTATCCTCCCCTCTGGATCACTGTCATCTTCATCTAAGAGCATGAGACGGCAAGTCTCGTGAGCCTCGATTCATCTATATTTCAACCAAATAATGATTTCTAAAGCACAGGAACATGTGTGCTCCAGCGACCCATCTGGTTCTTCCCTTTAGGAGATGGAGTCGCTGGGCAGTAGGAGCCTGTTTATCCTAAAGCACAATAATAAAGATAAAAAAAAGACCAAAAGAAAGCAAAAAGCCAAAAGTTGGATTAAAAGGTGAAGCGGTGATCCCTTGAGCTTGATGTAATCTTAGTTGGTGAGGTTTGGAGTATACAGAACATTTTGCAAGTTCAACTCTTACCTTCAATAAAAAGCTTTTTGGCTCAAATTTACATTTAGCCGATGCTAAAAGTGTCCAAAGTGACTTAAAACTGAAAAGTCGTTCAGATATTCAACAAGAAGAGGCATTATACACAAGAAGTGTTAAATATACAAATTAACAGGTAGTGCTTAGATACTTAAGAGCTAGAGTTAGGGAGTCTGTTTTTTCTGTTTATGTTTTTGAAGAGAACATTGTTTCTACAGGTGGTTTGTCAAGCCCACTTACCTGTGTGAGGCACACTTTCATAAATGCTTTTTTTGAGATTTTAAGAAAATTGTAAGGAGGTGTCTGTTGCAAATGTGCAAAATTGGTGCAAGAGTCGATTCAATGAAATGAAAGAGCGTGTTTTCTACAGGTGGTTTGTCAAGCCCACTCACCTGTGGGAGGCAAACTCAGAATTGCATATTGTTTTGAGGTTGGAAATAAGTCAAATATCCTAACAAAGTCACATTCAATCCAATTTCAATGAAAATGTTACCCAGCAGGCACATTGATGTCAAAACGACATCAAATTGATGTTGACAAAACATGTTAAAAATTCTAATCAATTTTGGGTCAAAACCTTGACGTTTATTTGACATCCACACGATTATTTGACTAATTGCGTAAGCTCTAGGCAAATTTTATTCATTCATTCATTCATTCATTTTCCTTCCGCTTAGTCTCTATTTCAGAGGTTACCACAGTGGAATGAACTGCCAACTATTCCAGCATATGGTTTAAGCAGCAGATGACCTTCCAGTCACAACTCAGTATTAGGAAACACTCATACACACTCATTCACACACACTATTGACAATTTAGTTTACTCAATTCACCTGTAGTGCGTGTCTTTGGACTGTGGGGGTAACTGGAGCACCCAGATGAAACCCACACGAACACGGTGAGAAGATGCAAACTCCACACAGAAATGCCTAACTGGCACTTGAACCAGTGACCTTCTTGCTTTGAGGTGGCAGTTCTAACCACGGAGCCACCATGCCACCTAGTAAAATTTTTATTCGAAGGCAAAATTTATTTGGCCAAAATAAGTCAAATATTGGTCTATTCCTTACAAAATTACAAAGTTTCAGTGAAAATATGTTACCAGACAGATACCTTGATGTCAAAAATGATGTAAAAACTTTCACGTCCATTTGACATCCACACATTGATGTGCTTTTGACGACATAAAAAGTCTGTAATCATAATATAAGAATATAAGTAGTTTTTTTAAACCCAACAATTTTTAAAATTATTAATAAGCAGCTAATTAGTCAACAATGGCTCATTCTGAAAACATACACATATATACAATTCTGGAGATCTCAAATTATGTAGCCGGAAGTACGAATGGCTGCATTTCGTCTTTAAAACGAACACTACACTGCGGCATGACACTGTTCCTTTTCGCACTTACCTCCATGTGAATGGCTTTCACGCTGTTACTAGTTTGTCCAGGGGCTCGCCGTGTGTGTCAGAGGATTTGAGACCCAGAGCAAAATTGAGTCAGGCAAAGAACGATTCCAGAAAGCAGGTAAAATAAAAACAAAAGCCAAAAAAATAAAATAAACAAGTAAATAAAATCTGAAAACGTGGTAAAATCAGGGTGCCATTGAAAACACTGTTGGTTGGGTTTAGGGAAGTGGGTGGATGCTGGTCAATAGGTGCTTTATAAAACATTATCAATTGGGTTTAGGAAAGGGGGTGGGTGTGGTTATCAATCGGTCGGTCAGTGAGTCAGTCAGTCGACAACGGCCAATGGTGGATTTACGCGAGAAGAGCAGGTGCGAATGGCACTTGCGAGAGAAATTTGAGATCTGAAAAAGTTTACACAGAGACCTCTGGTCAATATGTGAAAACAAAAACTGCAAACCCCCCCCCCCCCCCCCCCCCCCCAAAAAAAAACACATAGCTTCTGGGACGTATTTAGCGCTCTCTAGAGATGTACATAGGAGTACATCATCAGAATGAGCCTAAGCCGTAGATAGTAGTTATTGAGGTAAAATTGAATTGAATTGAATTTATTGAATGGGAAAGACCCTTGAGATGAATCATCTCATTTGTCCCTAAAAGTTCACAAATCAAACAGAGTACAACACATCATAAAGTACATACACTTGACAAGACAAACAAACAAACAATCAAACAAGCAGCACACTCCACCTGAAACACTTCCCATAATCCGAAGCCTAAATAAGCAACAACATATAACCAAAAGTACAAACAATTTGATATGCAAATAAATAATAAACAATTAATTTAATTTAATTTAATTTAATTTGGAGCCAAATTTAATAACATTCGCAAGTTGTTTCCAGAAGAGAAAATAAATTAGCCCTAAAAAGACGAAGTGATTTAATTGATCTAAAGGAAGGGTGATTGTTCCAGTCGAAAGGAGCTTTGTATCGAAAGGACCTAAGGCCACTTTCTGTAAAAATTCTGGGAACCAAAAAATAATTCTGTTGCACATGACGAAGCGAATATGATGATGTAAATGGAACAAAAAAACTGCTTTAAATAAGAAGGTAAATTAAAGTAAACACATTTAAAAAGAGACAAATACCAATGATACTGTCTGCGGAACTTAGGTTGAAGCAAACCAAGTGTTTCGTATAATACACAATGATGTGTTCTATAAGGACATCTTAAAACAAATCGACACAGAGAATTGAAGACAGTATTCAAAGGTTTTAAATTAATATCAGAGGTATTGTTATAAATAAATAATATCAGCATAATCAATGATAGGAAAGATTAATTGAGAGATCAATTTTTTTCTTCCTTTAAATGAAAATTAATAGAACGATCGAGAGAACCTAAGCACTGATATGACTTTTTAATCTTAGTTGATGGTTTGTAAAAAGCATGAATTGTACATTAAAATAAAATTTGACCAATAGTGTTCGCAAAATTCTAAAGTGATTTAAACGCCTTTGTTGGCTTTTATCAGCAAATATCGATTTGAGCCATTAATTCGATTAATGTGATGTCATTCATTCAATTAAATGTTTTAGATAGCCTTTGATATTTCACATTGGTTAACGAACCATTGTAGCCCCGTTACACCAGGGACTACATGCTGACAATATAATAAATGAATTACTCCTCTCATATTCAGGCAAGCCAGTGAATACCACTAGATGACATTTTCTTATAATAAACTTCAGGCAAATTTGATGCTCGTCTGGTGTGGCCAAAGCCGAGCATGAAAGTCTGGCATGATTGGATGTATAATTAAATGTATGCTTGATAAATTTTGAATATCAGTGAAATTAACAGACAGCAGCGTTGCCATGACTCCCTTTTTAGAATGAAATAAATTTCTTTTGGTGGGTAAGTGGGTGAAATATGTATGCACGGTAAAAATCCATTAACGTTCGCTACAGAAATGTTCTTCTCATCAAGGGATCTCAACCTCTGATTCAAATAAACCACTTCAGCTCATCTATTATTCAAGCCCAAGTCCCATCTACAAATTTATTCATCTACGCAAGTTTTGGTAAATTGAATGGAACGGGGGGAAAGATGGAAAGGCGGAAAAAGAACAAAATGATTGTTCTGTATGTTGGCAAATTTGTTTAATATAACTAGGAATGTGTAGCGTTCTTGTATGAGTCGTTTCTATTAAAGAAGTAATAACCTCGCTGAAGGGAATGCTACCCTTTTCACTATGTGATCATGAAATCAGTTCTGCAATCATTAATGTGATTGAGTGAAAGTTTGGCTTGGTAATTGAAGTTTGGCTTAGTGGTACTCTGTGATCCTTATGCTTCTTGACCTTACTGCAGCTTTTGACACTATAGACCAGGGTCAGAGTGGGACTCCTTTTTCAGCCCTGGAGTTTGAAGCCCTGGAGTTTGAAGCCCTGGACCGGCACACCTCAGTTCACGACTGATTATATTAAAATAACGTCATTTCCAATTCAGTTTCTTATGACACGATTACGTCTTTTTCTTTTTTTTTTTTTGATTATTTATTTATTGCAGAACAAAGCCAGCATACATAGCTAGCAACAACTATATACAAGCCAGGGTTTGCATTAAATAAAAATACATAAAGAAATTACAAATAATAATAATAATAAAATAAAGACATTACAATAATAAATGAATAACAATACACAGAAAAAAAAAAAAGAAAAAACTCTGGGGTGAGAATTAACTAGTTATTATATAAGAAATTTTACGATTACGTCTTTTTCAAGAAAACAGCTGATTTAGAAGTTTAAATGTTCAACAACCCAAATGAAAAAATACAAATAAAGTAAATTAGATAGGTAAGGATCGAACTCGGGTCCTGTGGTACGGTAACGCAACGTGCTGACCACTGGACCACAATGGCGCTGTTGTACAAGGTTGACTTAATCTTTTTCTCCCCTTTCTAGATTTCTGATCAATTTATGTCAAATTTATGAATGTAGTGAATCGTCTGATTTTCATTGAGCAGGTGTAATATTCATTAATAATAATTATTCGAATTCTTATATTCACTAAGGTGCCGCTGTTTGGGGTCGAATTATAGTTACGTCATCATTAACCTGCAGGCTGCATTTTGCTGCGGGAAAATAAATAAAAAGTGCAGAGCTGCGGCAAAATAATGAATAAAAAGAGTGGGACTTTGGTCAAATAAATAAATAAATGAAAAAAGTGCGAATGCTGAGAGTGCAAGCAGCTAGGGACCCTCGCGGCCAAAAAACGGACCGGCCCACCGGGAATTCTCCCGGTCCTCCCGATTAGCCAATCCGGGCCTGCTATAGACCAGGGGTGGCCAGCCCTGTTCCCGGAGAGCCACCTTCCTGCAGATTTCAGTTGCAACCCATATCAAACACACCTGCCTGTAATTATCACGTGGTGTTCCTAATTAATTGGGTCAGGTGTGTTTGATATGAGTAACAACTGAAATCTGCAGGAAGGTGGCTCTCCAGGAGCAGGGTTGGCCACCCCTGCTATAGACCATGAGATGCTTATTTCACGTCTTGAGAATTTAGTGGGCATTCGAGAGGGGTCTGGCTGCAGACTCGGTGCAGTGCAATCTGAGCTGCATCCACTGTTTGTAATGCGCTCACCTAACTCCACCCCTAACCCTACCCGTCATAGTGACGTCACTCACTCCATTGAGTGCCCTGCGTCTGACATTGCATCGCTGAGTGATGCAATCTAAGCTTGCATCATAAAGGCTGCATCCAGATACTATTGGGGCATTCAGGGCTCTGCTCTTAAATGGTTTAGATCTTGTTTGTCAGACAGAAGCTTTTGTGTTAATGTTGGTC
The DNA here is from genome assembly GCF_052040795.2 of Danio rerio. NCBI lineage: Eukaryota > Metazoa > Chordata > Actinopteri > Cypriniformes > Danionidae > Danio > Danio rerio. The sequence goes on from NC_141031.1 coordinate 4,805,814, forward strand.
AGACCTTTTCATCCTCCACGCCCCTGACATGTGGAGTTCCCCAAGGGTCTATCCTTGGACCTATTTTATTTTCTTTATATATTTTACCTTTAGGATCTTTTTTTTTCGTAAATATGGGGTGGCTTTTCATTTTTATGCTGACGACACTCAGATTTACATCCCTTTTAAAAGTAGTGATAAAAAAGAGGCTTGACTCCCTTATGAGATGTCTAATAGGGGATAAGACCTGGCTGTCGTCAAACTTTTTTAAATTTCAATGAAGAAAAAACTGAGCTTGTCTGGTTTGGCAATACTAACCCTCTGCATTCATTAGGTTTTGGTGAGCTATCAACTTAACAAAAACCTGTTGTTGGAAACCTTGGGTTTCATTTTGATATTGAGCTGAAATTTAACAAACAAATAAATTCAGTTGTTAAATCCAGTTTTTTTTTTCCATTTACGCCGTTTCTCTCTTCTAATGACCTTGAGAAGGTGATCCATACTTTTATTTGGAAGACTTGACTATTACAATTCTCTATATGTGGGAATTAGGACAAGTATGCACTATAAAGTGCTACAATTATATACACTACACAACACTACAGATGCTATAGAATTAAGTGCAACCCGATCAATTTTGCACTCATCAAGTATAATGATAACTTTTATGACTAAAATGTTGACAGACTAAAGACGACATGAAACTATTGAATTAATTAAAACATTGCAATATTGACCAGAACCAAAGAAAGGAGCTGCCAAAAAATCTCTCAAAATAGAGTCTACTTGGGCTGTTAACTAGGTTTTGGAGTGTTTCTTTTTCTTTTTTTTATGCACAAGCTAAAAATATGAGATGAAGGTAGAGAAATCTGTGCATTAGTGTGATCATTCAGCAGGCTTGCTAAAGCCCAGAGTTGGACGGAAATGAAAGCCGCTTTTGACACTTATCTGCCACATCCCTCACCTGGGGAAACGGCGGCAGAGCGCTGGACCACCCCTGATAACCGCTTAATCAGTCTCGGCTATTTATGAAGGACAACCCCCATGCGGACAGGATTTTTAATTTGCCGTGTAATCGTGTACGCTGCTAAATTGGAGCGCAGGGCTAGATTAAATTTAAAAGTCAAATGATTTGTGGAGGACTAAGTTTGTGTGGTGTGGTTTGCGAGATGATGATGATGATATTATACATGCCGTCCTGCGCTGACAACTCCGCAAACTTTTGGAGATTGGCGTCCTGCAACTTTGTAGATTGCCATGACATGTGCGCAGCGGGCGGCGCTTTCAATCAAGACCAACGCGGCTGTCAACGTAACTACTGTACTGTATACTGAAGAGATGCTTTGCGTATTAACATAACAACAGACGCCATTGTTTGAGAAGGCATCTGCGTTAATGCGCAATGGCAAGGTAAGTATTAAAAGAAGTGGAATTAAAAACTTCATGAATAAAGCATTAGGGAACATCCGCTTCTTATTTGCCTTCTCGTGAGTCCGTCTAAAGCGCTTTTACAAGGCAGAATGTGATTCATTTCAATCGTGTATAAATCCATAAAATTAGCAACCGAAAGTGGAGATTCATTCCAAGGGAAAGCGAAACATGAATATCAGCTTGGGAAAAAAAAAAAGTGGAGTGCAATCTGTTCCTGGAGATGATCAGGTTGTTCTGTGATGGAAAAGATGCAGAAGGCTGAATGTGTTTTTTTTTTGTTATGTGTTAAAAACATCTAGGATGAACGACCTGCTAACTATAACGTCCGTGAAGCTAAAATGGCTAATATGTCTGATGCTGCGCTCACACTAGATGCGGATGAAGCGTTAAGTGTGAGTGATTTACATGTTAAGTCAATGCAAAGACACGAATAGACATACTGCGGTGCGATTTGCGCGAATGAAGTGGTGCTAGTTGAGCGTTTTGCACGATAGACGTAATTAATGCGCGTTTTGAACGAATCTCTCGAGTTGGAAAATCTGAATGTCAGCAGACATAAGCTGTGCGTTAACCTCGATAACATTATATTATCATATATAAAATGAACATTAGTCATTCTAGTATCATCTTATTACCACTATTAATACATGATTCTTAATGGAATCGTATAAAAAGGTATTTAGTATCAAATTTAGTATAGTAGTAACCTATATTTAGTATCAGTAGTATAGATTTAGGCCCAATCCCAATTCTATTTTTGTACCCCTACCCCTTCCCCTTGGCCCTTACAACCTAGGGTTAAGGGGAAGGACTTCAAAATTTACCCCTAAGAATTGGGACAGCACTACAGCACCTGCACATGTCATCATATGTCCTCGAGATCTTCTGCTTATCCTGTGAGATCAGACGATGGCGACTGCTTTAGTGATTCCAGTTGTGTTATTTTTTGGTCTTTATCTTCAAGAAATCCCTGAAGGCATATATTATGTTATCATAACGATCTAATGTGGCAATAAGAGCGTAACTTTACTGTGTTTTTACATAAGGGCCATATTCATCAATGTAAACACACCAAAAACATCATTAACATTATAGCAGATACTTAAAAAACTTCCCCTTAGCCCTATGCCTTCAAGCTAAAGAGAATTGGGACACCCCTACCCCTTGGCGTGCAAGCGCAAAACGAGGGGTAGGGGTAAGGGGAAGGGCTGAGGGGTAGAATTAGGATTGGGCCTTAGTATCAAAAAGTATTATCTGCTATCGTTACATGCTGAAGAACCCTAATTTGGTATTGTTTAGAACCATTTTTCCTAAGAGTGCAGGCATTAGGCAACGCGTGAGCTGCAGATTAATCACTCTCTTAATGAGCTTCAGTATGTATATGGAGAATGCAGGCATGTGAACGGGGCTTGCTAATCAGTCTGGTCTAGCATGTTAATCGCTTGTACATTTGAAGGGCATCATCCTGGTGCCAATAACAGGACTGTTGCATGAACAATGAATAATGAAATAGGCCTACCATGTCATAATGTACTATTTTATTATAAAGTACATTAATTATAGACATGAAGTGAAAATTATTAGCCCTGCTGTGAATTATATATATATATATATATATATATATATATATATATATATATATATATATATATATATATATATATATATATATATATATATATATATATATATATATGTATACACACACACATATATATATATATATATATATATTATACATTTCCCCAATGATGTTTAAAAGTGCAAAATATTTTTTTTTCTCCCTATAATTCCTATAAATCATTTTCTATAATATATATTTATTTATTTTATTTATAAAAAAAAAAATCCAAAAAAAAAATCTTATTTGTTTTATTTTGGCTAGAATGAAAGCGGTGGTTTTTAGAAACCATTTTAAGGTTAATATTATTAGCCTATAACAGTATCTTCGGAATTATTACCATTAAACCATTAAGCTCTCATCATTAAGCCACAGCTGCCCCCAAACATACCTAATATCTATTAAGGGCCCTTTAGGTACAAACGCATACATTTTAAGAAGGAATACGACCTAGTGACAGCTTTGTAACCCTTTTAAGTGTATCATCAGGTTGCTGGAGTGTATTGTTTTATAAAATTGCACCCGTTCTCAGTGTATTAAATCATTAAACAAATGAACAATGGATCAGTCAATGAAACAAATGCACTCATTTGACAACAGTTACCAAAACAACATTCAAATCTGACAAATAATCAACTTTCATGTCCATAATAATAAATTATATGCAGGTGAAACTGTGTTGTGAACTGCAGCAGTGCTAAACTGTTCATACGGTATAATTAAAAAATACAAGCAACACGACAAAGGTCGCCTGCTGTCAACTGAAAATAAATGGGATCGTATCCCTGTGTCTTGCTGGTAATTGAATTTATGAGTATTTTGGTTATTGTTTATTAAGACTCATCAGTGTATGTGCAGTTTTAATTAGTGTTTTAAATTTAAAATAAGCATTAATATTTCTATAGTTATACAAACGAAGCAAACTCGTTAGCCCTCCTGTGAAATTAAAATTATTTTTATCCAAATATTTTCCCAGTGATGTTTAATAGAGATTTTTTTTCAATACATTTTTTGATAACTGATTACTAATAACTTGTTTCTTTTGTCTTTGTCATGATGACAGGACATACTACTTTACCAGTTATTTTGCAAGATATGCATACCTGTATTTAGCTTAAAGTGCAATTTAAATGCTTGGATAAGTTAATTAGGTTGACCCAGTTAATTAGGCAAGTCTTTACACAACAGTGGTTTGTTCTAAAGCCAATTGGAAAATAAAATAAAGGGGGCTTCATTTTAACTTTCACAACTTGCCTAATTAACCTAGTTAAGCCTCTTAAGCTGAATACTAGTATCTTGAAAAATATTTAGTCAAATATAATGTATTATAATATTTACTACTACTGTAAAACTGTTATGTTAAGAAATGTGTAGAAAAAAAAACTATTTCCATTAAACAGAAAAGGGGATTAAATATATAGGGGGCTAATAATTCAGGAGGGCTAATAATTCTGACTTCAACAATATTTGTGTGTGTGTGTGTGTGTGTGAGTGTTTGTGTATGTATATATGTATAGACATCTACAGAGATAGTCTAACAATTATATCAATAATAATAATAATAATAATAATAATAATAATAATAATAATATTTATTATTGTTATTATTGGTATTATTTCAGGTATTATTATTATTATATTTTATTATTTATATTTATAGTATTTTTTATTATTGATATTATATTTATTATCATGTTTAGTACTATTATTAATATAATGCCATTATTATTATTATTATTATTATTATTATTATTATTATTATTATTATTATTATTATTATTATCATCATTGTTATCGTTATTATTATTATTAATAATAATAATTTCTTTAATTATTATTATTATTGTTATTGTTATTATTATTATTATTATTATTATTATTAATAATAATTTATTTTATTATTATTATTATTATTATTATTATTATTATTATTATTATTATTATTATTATTATTATTATCATTATCATTATTATTATTGTTACATGTGATGCTTCACCAATATAGATGCTGCAGTGAACATTTGAAATCAAGTCACTGAAAGTAAATGCTATCCAAACTACAGTTAACAACACATGATTAGTCATTTTATTATCACTGTTATTATCATCATCTCTCTTGATGTTTGCAAGTCAAAACAGACCCAAAACCCATTTTCTACATCCAATGCCTCAGGGACTACCATAGTGTACATATTCAGCACATCATAATGTCTTTTTATTCAATGAAGAGCGCAATAACATTTGTCTCAGTGCATTTAGCTGCAGACCACAATTCTCTCCATTTCTTTAGCCACGGTCCGCAGTTCCTCCCCCTCATTAAAAATGTTTGTTGTCAGTGCCGAGACATGAGTACACAATTAATAGCTCCAATTTGTCTCTGTTCAAGCTTCTCTAATTGCAGGAAAGCAAGTTTTTGCAAGAGGATGCACATTATCAGCTTGAAAAATCACTCGACTAATGGGCCTTAATTTGATTTAATTACCAAGTTCATTAAGAGGGGCGAATTAAGACATGTTTAGCCAAAGGGCTAGTCAATCCTCCTCTATGTTACTCACTACTTGGCGTGATTTGGTTAATATCGGAAAAGAGGGTGTGTGTTTGCATGGGGTTTACACACATGTTGTGCTTGCGTGTTTTGTACACATAATGCGTCCACTCAGAAGAGTTTAATTTGAGGTTTAAGATTCATTTGCATTTCTAAGATGGGAACAAAACAGCGCTGGCAAGCTAATTATGTGTTAATCTTAAAGGCTTGCCTGTAGCCTAACACAGCGGTGCTCATTATGCTCCAGTACAACATCAGTAAGAAGGAGTTACATGTAGGACGTCTTCTGAATCTGTGAATCTTCTTTTTTTCTACAGTGGATCAGTCTCAAAGAACAGTATAAGCTGCTGTCTTTGTATTTGTTCTAAGGACTTTTGCAGGTTAAATTCACCCATTTCAATGTGAATCCATGCAGTAATGAGAAGGTTTTTACAAAACAAAGATTTCATACTGGGTTGAAGTTGGTTGGTTTGTAGGTGACTTTGGTGTAAAAAATTCCTGCCAACACTTTTGTTTTTCCTGATGGTCTCCCGTATTACAGACCCATCTCCTGCCACCCTGTTTGGTCGTTTCTCCTGGAAAACTCACATAATTCCAACCTAGACCCCACCCCGGTCCTCAGCTTTTTGGTATAGTCTCTAACACCCCTGGGTCGCCAACTTTGGAATAGTATCCCATCGTCGCCACCCAAAATTGGTATATTGTAGTTTCTAACACCACAAACATCACAGTGCCTCCACCCCCCGGTTCTCAACTGTGTTACTCAGACAAACACCCTCTCCCCAACCCCACCATCCCAAAGTCTCCCGGAGTTTCAGAGACAAATGTTGGCAGGTGTAGTGTAAACTATGATTCATATATAAGTGCACTACTAACAATAGGCAATGGGTCTTTATTATGGCTGCACCTTTAAAGAGTCAAACAAATACTTCAAACAAAGTTGTTGTTTTTGTTTGTGGCCCCCTGGGTCGCCAACTTTGGTATAGTATCCCGTCGCCGCCACCCAAAATCCTGGTCTACTGTACAGTTTCTAACACCACAAACATCACAGTGCCTCCACCGCCCGGTTCTCAACTGTGTACTCGGATAAACACTCACCCTCAACCAAACCCCACCACCCCAAAGTCTCCCGGCATTTCATAGACAAATGTTGGCAGGTGTAGTGTAAACTATGAATCATATATAAGTACACTACTAACAATAAACAATGGCTCTTTGTTATGGCTGCACCTTTCAAGAGTTAAACAAATACTTCAAACAAAGTTGTTGTTTGTCTTTCTGTTTGCGGTCCTTTGGGTCGCCAACTTTGTTATAGTATCCCATCGCCGCCACCCAAAATTGGTCTATTGTACAGTTTCTAACACCACAAACATCACTGTGCTTCCAACCCCTGGTTCTCAACTGTTACTCGGACAAACACTCTGCGCCCCAACCAAACCCCACCCCCCGAAAGTCTCCCGAAATTTCAGAGAAAAATGTTGACAGGTGTAGTGTGAACTATGATTCATATATAAGTACACTATTTAAGGAGTCAATCAAATAATTCAAAAAAAAGTTCTTGTTTGTCTTTTTGTTTGAGGCACCCTGGGTCGCCAACTTTGGTATAGTATCCCATCGCCGCCACCCAAAATCCTAGTTTATTGTTTCTAACACCACAAACATCACCATGTCTCCATCCCCCCAGTTTTCAACTGTGTTACACGGATAAACACCCGCCACCCCAACTCAAACCCTACCAGCTCCCAGTCTCCCGGAATTTCATAGACAAATAATGACAGGTATAGTAGGAACTATGATACATATATAAGTGCACTACTAACAATAAACAATGGGTCTTTGCTATGGCTGCGCCTTTAAGGAGTCAAACAAAGTTGTTGTCTGTCTTTTTGTTTGAGGCACCCTGGGTCGCCAACTTCGTTATAGTACCCCATCGCCGCCGCCCAAAATTGGTCTATTGTACAGTTTCTAACACCACAAACATCAATGTGCCTCCTCTGGTTCTCAACTGCGTTCCTCAGACAAACACTTGTCTCATCCAAACTCCCACCACCCCCATGTCTGGTGTGGTCTATTTTGGTTGCCTCAAAATAGCAATGAGCCTTAAAACACCTACTTTTTAGACCAGCATGCCTACGAATGGTGCAAAAGGATTTGCTAATTAAACAACATGGAGCAAAATGTGAAAATTATACCTGCGCTGGCCTGAAAATGCCAAATGTCCGACGCATCTTGCGCAGTATTGCCCTGGGTGTATAATTGGGCCCTTAGTATGCAAACAGAAAATGAGCATTTGCTTTGTATTTTCTAGGTCAATAAAGCTACACCAGGGGTGGGCAAACTTGGTCCTGGAGGGCCGGTGTCCTGCACAGTCTAGCTCCAACTCTAATCAAAAACACCTGCTTGTAGATTTCTAGTGATCTTGAGGACACTGATTAGCATCTTCAGGTGTGTTCGATTAGTGTTGGAGCTAAACTATGCAGGACACCGGCCCTCCAGGACCGAGTTTCCCCACCCCTCACCTACAATCTCATTCTGGCTTAATAATCAGGGAATTGTGCTATTGTTCAATGGCTGTAACAGGCACAATGATAGGTGATGTTACCTACAGTAGTTACATATCTGGGGACAAAAAAAAATCCCTGATTATTAGACCAGAAGGAAAATATAGTTCCTAGACATCTCAGACAAGAAATTAACAACTTTTGATTCCAAACCAGTCTTAGTATACAACCTAAGTACAGAAGAGTCCATAGGAAAATGATAAAAACTCAAAGATGTAATATTTTTTGAAGCAATATGCTAATGTTTTAATCCAATTCAATGTTTTATGTTATGCTAAGCTAAAAATTTCCTCAACAGATCCTGAGATTGGCTGAAAATATTCAAAAAAACTGTCAAATTCAACTGATCAACTGTGAACTAAATATGTAAAATGAGCCTAATTCCAAAACAAAGTGGAATGTTCCTTTAAAGAGTGCATTTTGACACTAGAACATGAGTCATTTATTTTGTGGACCTACTGTGCTTGGCAAGTCACTGCTAACTTTCATTTCGTCACACATGGCCAATCTTATTAACTCTCAACACCCCTCCTTTCTATTGCCTCCACCAGTTGGCTAAAGGGTGGCAGTTGAAGGTATTGGGTGGCACAGACACCAAGGGATAATTCTGTCACAATGAACCCAGAGAGAGGAGACTGAGGGCCCTCAGTGATAGCAAATAAAATCCTACAAAACTCATCCCTAAGGTTCAGCATAGCAATGAAAACGCCTGACCGTGACTCAAAAAGCATTCCTGCACATTCCTCAAAGATCTCAAACTAATTTCAACACTAACTTATGTTTATTTTTCCATATGTGCCGGTATGATATCCTTAGCGTGTAAATAGGTGGATGGGAATGATCAATAGATATGAAAAAAATATATTACATTCTATGGAAATATGTGAGCTGGAGGGCAAAGAAGCAGTCCTCATAACAGTTCAGAGAAGCAAGGTTCATGAAAAATCTAAAAATGGAAAGTTCACTCCCTGAGGCCGAGTGTCTCTTCTGCCGTCCAATATTCTACAGATCTGAAAGCAATGCTGTTATTGGTACATTTATAATACAAGAAAATAGGCTGAGGGGACAAAACATATATTTTATAACCTGTTATATTTGAGAAGCTGAAATTTCTCGAACAGACAAACAGAAAATAAACTAAACACGCACACAAAACAACAACAACCTGTTCCTAAGTTGCAATGAATAGTAATCTAGCTTTGTTTTGTATTTTTTAATCTTCAAAGTCCACCTCTATTCCAGAGAACTAATGAAATGTAAATCGCCTTCAACCCACTTCAGGTGCCCAGTTAGAGGAGCGTAACCCATCTCAAGGGGATGAACCTCAATTTCAGCTTCTACATTTCATCTCCCAGATCTCTGGTCTTGCTGGCATCACATTTGTTCAAATGTAATCTCACACATTTGTACAGTAATAACGATGTGCTTCTTTTCAGTGTTGTCAGCATAAAGAGGAATTAGAGTTTTGACACCTTAGCAACTGTCACTGTGGAATAACATGAGGGGAAAAAATCTTTGAATTTTTCATTTACGAATGTTACTTTCACAACCAGAAAAGCAATCTGTTATATGTTCACTCACAGGCCACTTTATTAGGTACAAATGTCCAACTGCTTGTTAATGTAAATTTTATAATCAGCCAATCACAATTTAGCAACTCTATGCATTTAGTCATGGAGACATGGTCAAGACAATCTGCTTTCAGACAAGCCGAGCATCAGAATGGGGAAGGAAGTTGATATAAGTGACTTTGAACGTGGCATGGTTGTTGGTAACAGATGGGCTGATCCAAGTATTTCAGAAACTGCTGATCTACTGGGATTTTCACGCACAACCATCTCTAGGGTTTAGAGAGAATGGTCTGAAATAGAGAAAATATCCAGTGAGCGGCAGATCGTGCCGCACAGAACGTGCCTTGTTGTTGCCTGAGGTCAGAGGAGAATGGCCAGACTGGTTCGAGCTTATAGAAAAGCAACAGTAACACAAATAACCACTCATTACAACAAAGGTAGGCAAAAGAGCATCTTTGAATGCACTTCGAACATGTAGAACCTTAAGGCGGATGGGCTATAGCAGCAGAAGACCACACCGGGTGCCACTCCTGTCGGCCAACTGAAGCTACAATTCACACAGGCTCATCAAAATTGGACAATAGAAGATTGGAAAAACATTGCCTGGTCTGATAAGTCTCGATTTCTGCTCAAATCAACAGCTATAGCATCAACAACCTGGCAGCATGGATCCATCCTGCCTTGTATTAACGGTTCAGGCTGATGATGGTGGTGTAACGGTGTGGGGGATATTTTCGCACACTTTGGGCACATCAGTACCAATTAAGCATTGTGTCAAAGCCATAGTATTGTTGCTGACCATGTCCATCCCTTTATGGTTTCTTGAACATGACAATGAGTTCACTGTACTCAAATGGTCTCCACAGTCACCAGATCTCAATCCAATAGAGCACCTTTGGGCAACGTGGGCAGAAATGATGGACGACCTACGACTGTCTTCCATTTGTGTTAACAGATTCTATCACATTATCTCAACTTGCATATGTAAAGATCATGCAAATCTATAGGCACAGTAATTGTGGATATATATGTCCACACCTGCGGTCAGTAACTAGCTCATCCAGTCTGCTTAAATCACAAGTTCAGCTTCCTCTCGAAGAGTTAAACGAGTTTGGCTGCGAGTTCACTGCACTGCGCTCCTTGCCATAAAAAAGTGACCCGTCGAGTCGAGACCTTCTCACTGAGCCTCATGAATTCCATGCTTCATGCTGCACGGCTGTCCTCCCTGGACTGTAAATTAACCTCATGGTGGGGGCCAGGCGGTCTCTCAAACATGGACCTTCACTCCATGTTAAGTGTGACGGTAATTGAGATTTCTGCTTCCGCAAGGGTGAGTGACTCTACGAGGTCAGGCAGTCGAGGCCCAATATTTGAGCTCGAGCTTCTCTTTTCCTCTCGCTTTCATCTCTTTGTTCGTTCCACTTTCACTCTGACACACACAAAACCCACAGACACTTCTTTAAGAATGAATGTGGTGTGATATAGATCATACATCTTATACATAACAGCGGCTGAACTGTTGAAGATCATGTGCAAACAAATCCAACTGTTGGGTGAGTGAAATTAAATTTTTTCAATCTAGATAGTGGGCATCACAATGGAATAGTGAGCACCACAATCGCCTCACAGCAAGAAGGTTGCTGGTTCGAGCCCCAGCTGGGTCAGTTGGCATCTCTTTGTGGAGTTTGCATGTTCTCCTCGTGTTCTCCACTCAAAAAATGCTCTGTTTGCACGGTTTGATTAATATCATCGTATCCAAATACTTTATAACTATTTTTTTTCAAAAGTCCTCTGTTGTTTATTTTTTTAGAAGATATCTAAAATCTTTTTTTTTTTTTCAGAAAGGCTTTTATAATTTAGCCTTCCCAACTCAAGCCTACCGCATGTCTTTGGACTGTGAGGGAAACCTGAGCACCCGGAGGAAACCCACACGAACACAGGGGCAACATGCAAACTCCACACAGAAACACCAACTGAGCCGAGGCTCGCACCAGCGACCCAGCAACCTTCTTGGTGTTAGGCTACAGTACTACCTACTGCGCCACTGCTTCGCTATGTTTGTTATATGTTGATTTATTTACTTAATGTGATTTTATTATATTCGATATTTGTAATTATTTAAATATAGCTCAGTAGAGCTTAGGCTTTTATTTAGATATGACACTATTGTGTTGAGCCTGCCGGCAGCTAGCTCTCTGCAACTCTCACATGGTCACCCACTGAAGCTAAGCAGGGCTGCGCCCGGTCAGTACCTGGATGGGAGACCACTTGGGAAAGCTAGGTTGCTGCCGGAAGTGGTGTTAGTGAGGCCAGCAGGGGGCGCCCAACCTGCGGTCTGTGTGGGTCCTAATGCCCCAGTATAGTGACGGGGACTCTATACTGCTCAGTGAGCGCCGTCATTCGGATGAGACGTTAAACCGAGGTCCCGACTCTCTGTGGTCGTTAAAAATTCCAGGATGTCCTTCGAAAAAGAGTAGGGGTTTAACCCCGGCGTCCTGGCCAAATCTGCCCAATGGCCTCTGTCCATCATGGCCTCCTAACCCTCCCCATATCATGATTGGCATATCATCACTCTGTGTCCTCTCCACCAATCAGCTGGTGTGTGGTGTGCGGTCTGGCGCAAAATGGCTGCCGTCGCGTCATCCAGGTGGATGCTGCACACTGGTGGTGGATGAGGAGATTCCCCCCCATTGTGTAAAGCGCTTTGAGTGCTCAGAAAAGCGCTATATAAATGTAACGAATTATTATTATTATTATACAAAAGTGGACACGTATTTGTAAATTTGCATGTCTTTCTGTTGTATTCATATTTAGTATTATCTCTAAAAGAAAGAAAGAAAGTAGGAAAGAAAGAAAGAAAGAAAGAAAGAAAGAAAGAAAGAAAGAAAGAAAGAAAGAAACCCAGCCACTCGTGGAATCAACAGAGCTGTCAAGCAAGCGCTCTTTCACCCGGTCTCTCACACACATGCTTCCAAATGTGCATGTTTCATGTCTTTAATATGGTGTAAAGATTATTATGCGTTATTGAAACATTAAAGAGAAACAAAGAAATATCACTCATAAATTAAAACTACTTTATTATTTTATGCAACAGCCTTAACCGTTTTTAAAACGGAAATATAAGGGCGATCATAAGCAAAAAGACCCCTAGCCTATAAGGTGTTTTATGGAATAGCCTATTTAAAACTGACCAGCTATGTGTTTTTCTTGACTTTATTTTTTTATTGATGTACTCCTCTGCGATCGGAAAACGAGTATAATGGCGGCACACCATCTTTACCAGACTCATGCAAACTCCGCCTCTCTTTACACTCTGCTTCAAAGCCTCAGCTGGCCCTCTTTGGCGCAAGGTATTTGGCGGGCCAAAAAAGGTAGGCCACTGGCCCCGATGAAGCCCCGGAAGTGACAGTGCAAACGCGACTAGCCATGGCTCGTCCTGGCACACCCGCTTCAGGCGCGATAGTGGAAATGCGGCTCTGGGATTTTGAAAGACCAGCCTGATCTCACGAGGAAACGTAAGTATTTTACGTTTTGCCAGTTTAGTGGCTAATTCGTACGAATTAGTATGAGTTCAATCGTACAAAATTGTACGATTTTAAAAAGGAGGCGTGGCACCTAACCCCACCCCTAAACCCAACCGTCATTGGGGGATGAGCAAGTCGTACTAAATTGTACGAATTACATCGTACGAATTCATACGAATTAGCCACTAAATCAAAAAGTTACAAATTGCCGTGAGATTGTGTTGGAAAGACACAAAGTTGAGAAATTCCTAACATAACTTTTATTTCTGGTTGTACGACTGTCTTCTCCAAATGTTTAACATAGAGACATCTGTTACCTTCAGACTCTCATTGCTGGACCGCATCACCACAAACCCAAAGTCCCCCAATAGTGTCATTTGAATAAACCTCTCATGAATAAAGTCCAATTACAAAAGCTCCTCTCGCCACACGTTTCTACTAAACAATCACCTCAATTAGTCGACATTTGAGCACTTCAATCTGCTCTTTTGATGTCTATGAAGGAGTCCAGGAGGAGATGAGACCTCGGGTGAGAGAGGAGGAGATTGACTGCTGGGCTGAACACAAAAACAATAATGACCACTTCCTGTTAGGGCTCATTAACATGTTGATAAAAGAATGTCTAATTAATTTAGCCATTAATGAAGAAACCGCCAACATTCTGCAGTGGGGTGTATAAAACCCCTCTGGTCAGACTTCATAAATTAGTGTTTTGATGAGGTCAACCGCTCAAGAGGACGTCTCCTCGGCTAATTTTATGTGTGGTCTTTGAAGACCTATTATGCAAAAATTACTTTTATAAGGGGTTTAACCAAAGTTGTGTGGGAACAGTGCGTAAATATAGACAGCCTATAATGGTAAAATAATTATTATTTCAATTTTTCATCACATTTTTTTTATAACGCCAAATCAAACCTTTCCAAAGTTGGCACAGTATGGAAAACGCAAAAAAAATAAAAAATAAAATAAAATAAAATAAAATAAAATAAAATAAAATAAAATAAATAATAATAATAATAATAATAATAATAATAATAATAATAATAAAAGTAGGGATTTCTAAATTTACTTAGACTTGTATGTCATTGTAGACAACACAAAATGCTCCATGCTTTGTCTGACCAACATCACTTCATTTGTAAATATACATTATTTCCTGTCATTCAGACCTGCAACACATTCCCAAAAAGTTGTGAGAGGAGCAATTTAGGGCTAGTAATCGGGTACATTGGTTAAATATTGATGTGATTTAAAACAGGTTATGTCAAAAGGGTGATTGTAATTATGATTTGGTACCAAAGCAGCATGCAAAAAAAGTCCAGTCCTTTAGGAGCAAAGATGGGCTGAGGAACGCCAGTTTGCTATCAAATAAGTGAAAAAATATTGAAATGTTTAAAAACATTGTTTCTTAAAGATAGATAGGAAGACATTTGGATATTTCACCTTCAACAGTGCAGAACATTATTAAAAGCTTCAAGGAATCAAAGCCTAAGCTGAACAACCGTGATCTCTGATCCCACAGGTGGCACTGCATCAAGAATCGTCATTCTCAGAACTGATATACATACAATTATAAGCCTCTCTTTGATTTTTTTTTTTTTTTTCCCCAAATGATGTTTAACAGGGCAAGGAAATTTTTACAGTATGTCTGATAATATTTTTTCTACTGAAGAAAGTCTTATTTGTTTTATTTAGGCAAGAATAAAAGCAGTTAACATTTTTTTTAAACACCATTTTAAGGACAACATTATTAGCCCTTTAAGCTATTTTTTTTTTCGATAGTCTACAAAACAAACCATCATTATACAATAACTTGCCTAAATACCTAAACCTGCCTAATTAACCAAATTAACCTAGTTAAGCCTTTAAATGTCACCTTTAAGCTTTGAATAATGAAAAATAACGACAGTTAAAAAAAGAATCATATTTAGTATATATACTATATTTGCATATGTGACAAATGAATTTGTAAAAATGTTAACTTATAAAACAGAGAATTATGAGTTATATAATTCGACAATCCTTTCAAAGCTCATAGGTTATGTATTTCAAATAAATGGCAACCTATTAAATGCAAATCAATTCTCAGCCACTCTCCCTGAACGTTAAATCCTTTATTGCCGTGTTTACACCAGTTGCAAGAAGTCGACGTGCTTCCCCGGGAGTAAAACTGGGGGAGTTTGAGCGAAACAGTGTGTCATAAATCTTAAGTGTCTTCAGTGAAACTCTCATATCCAGAGAGATGAGTCAGATGCGCTGGCTAATGCAGAAGAAACCCTGAGCACCGCACATCCAGATGGGGTGAACAATGTTAACTGATCATCAAGCAAACACTCACAGCTGTTACCACAACTGCTGAACCACCAGCCAAACTCTAGCAAACTCCTGTACAACATTACTATCTGTCTGTCTGTCTGTCTGTCTGTCTGTCTGTCTGTCTGTCTGGTTGTCTGTACTGATAACACTTTTTTGTAAATTACACAGTATTTACTGTAATATGAACTGTATTTTACTGCAGGGCAGTTATGCAGTCTTTTGATGTATTTTAATGTTGCATTGTCAAAATGACATTTTACTGTATATTTTACAGTAAAGATAGACATACAATTCTGTAAACACATGCACAGCAAGATTAAAAATGCTTTAAATGTAAATACACTGAAAAAAAAAATCCGTAATTTTGCGGTTTATTTCCGGAAGCTGGGGTGGTGGAAAAAAAAAAACATAAAATAACGGCCGTTAAATTACAGAAAAACACCATAAAATAACAGTTAGTAAATAAATTACATAAATTTCCCTAAATGTAAATTTCTGTTTAATTTCTGTAATTTAAAATTAGTTATTCAACATACGTTATTTTACTTTTATTTTTCAGCACCCCAGCTGCCAGAAATAAACTGTAAAATTATGGATTTTTTTTACAGTCTACAGTATTTTTGCTGTAATTTATATACAGTAAGTTACTAGCAAACTGCTGTAGGTTCTGCTCGAAATTATTAGCAGTGATCTAATTAGCATGTTTCTAGCATGTTTTGCTAGCATTATCTATCCATCCATCCACCCATCCATCTGTTGTTCTATCAATCAATCTGTCTGTCTGTCTGTCTGTCTGAATTTAACTTTTATTCACACTTGTAGTGCTGCCACATAATTGAGTTTATGCTTACTGTAAAATTCATTGAATGTGTGAAAAGGGCAAGCGGTTAAGCATGCTCACGCTTAGTTATTGTATCCCCTATTGACCTTATTCTCCGCCGACGAGTGGGCGCTGCCATTTGAATCTTTTTGGCTCGAGACTTCCGGTCTCATTCACTTCTATTCATTTTTAGACATTAAAAACTGCTCATTACGCTGCTTGATGTTGCAATTTGATATTTTCTTGTTATATTATTCTACTTGGTCTGTAAAGTCATGCAAACATTTGTTTGTAGAGCAAGAAGTTTGACCGTTTTCTGCCGTTATTATTCCTAGTCATTTCTCCCATAGGCGACTAAAACGGAAGTTCTAAGACAATCGCGAAAACAGGCGCACTTCTGCATTTTAGAATAAGGTCAATAAAATGGGTAATGGACTTTTATTTTAAATTCATTATTTTAAAGTGATGAGGTCAATGTAACTTTATTCTATTTCCTTTCTTAACTGTTGCCATTTTCATATATATATATATATATATATATATATATATATATATATATATATATATATATATATATATATATATATAACTCAATTCATGATTCATCACTGCTAAATATAATTTGAATGGCAAATTGTTTACATTGTCAAACAACTAAATATTTACAATGTATCAGCTATTATAGTTTACTCTTATTGTGGTTTAATTTAACTTAAGAAAGATCATTTAATTAAGATGTAAACTGAAAACAAACAATCATGCATAAATTCAAAATTAAAATAACACACTACTGGTAAAATGTTATTGTAATAATAATGATGATAATAAGTACCTTTAATAATAATAATAATAATAATAATAATAATAATAATAATAATAATAATTATAATAATAATAATAATAATAATAATAATAATAATAATAATAATAATAATAATAATAATACAGAAATGATTGAGCAGTGTTTTCCCAGAAGCTAAAGCACAAATAATCAGACATAAATAAGCACATGCCTTCATTTGAGTCTCAGATGCTGTGGAAATTCAACAGTGATACAGTCAAAGCTGCATGGCAAAGACCTGATCCAAAACACACAAACACTCTATTTTTCTTGTGTATCTCTTAGCAGGCTTAGTAATGTGCTGTTGTGTATGCTGCTATCAAAAATAAATAATGAAATAAGTAAACATGATCCACATGCAAGTTCGGACCCATAAACGGCATGCATAATGCATAGGAAAACAACAGCGGGTTGAATTTGTCACACCGCAAGACTTCCCGAGGGAGATCTGGCCTACAGAATCCAGCCACCCACCGATCCCAAGAGAAAATTTACAGATTCTCCCCCGCCATAGGCTTTCACTGACCTCATCTTGCATCCATAGTGCTTCATTAGCGTTTCAGTCATTCCCTTTCTGCCAGACTTCATTAAAATCTCTCTTAACCATGCGATGCCCTCGTGCTCAATTCTGCCAGTTAATGTGCGAACGTTTACTTTAAGAGTGCAAAGAAAAAAGTAACTGTAACTTCTGCTGCAGTTTTAGATTGTATACTTTCTACACTCTCAGAAGTGAAGGTACTCGAGTTGTCACTGGGGTGTTACCTTTTCAAAAGGCACACATTTGTACTTAAAGGGTCCATATTGGTACCTCAAAAGTATATATTAGTACCTAAACAATTTAAGAGGAACTATTTTGCACTTTTTAGGTACTAATATGTACCTTTGAGGTATTAATATGGACCTTTAAGGTATATTTGTACCTTTTGTAAAGGTACCACCCCAGTGACAGTCCTGTACCTTTATTTCTGAGAGTGTAGAGATTGCTGATTGGTCTCAAGATCTGACGTGAAGCTTAAGTACCAAGTGATGTCATCAAAATTCATGAACTATTTGTGTAGCAGTGAGACGTTTTAAATTATCTATTTTAATAATCTAAGCAGATGCAGGTATAGTTGATGCCCAATTTCACTGAGTGGTACAGTATGGTATGGTGCGGGTCACCTTTATCAGGCTTGCGTTTACACTGCCAAAAGGTAACCTTTCCTTTACCTGCAGATGAATGACAGTGCGGAATAACCCACTGTAACGTCTGCAATTATATAAAATAAATAAATAAATGCAGCATATATGAACACATACAGACCCTTACAGTCTACGTTATGTTACCAGTTACAGAAAAACAACACACAGCATACATTTAGACCTTATTTAGGTTCACAAACAACACGCAGCATTTAGCCCAGTTAGTGCAAACCTCTCATCTGTGTCTTCAATATTTACCAGCACATGTAGCTTCTTGTAATTGACCAGTGTGACATATATGTTTCAGCTCGAAACTGGATTTAGCAAGAAGCTGTGTGAAATTGAAACTTTAGACACTCAACCTTTTCTTTTTTTTTAAACAATTTTTTTTATCTTATGTTCCTGCTCTCAGCTGTTTCTACCATTTGCTGATGGTAAAAAAAATAAATAATTCAAGTGACCTTTAATTAGTATTTTGCACTTTAAAAATATATATTTTTGTTTATTCAATAAAGATAATTTTCAGAGTCTTAATATTTATTCTTTAATTCTTTTTTTATATATTCTTATGTAAAAGATTCACATTTATGCAACCAATAGTTAATAAATCGTTCTTTTTTTCCATACTGACTGTTGCTGACTTTTGTTCTCAGTTTGATCTAGCCGTTCATACATTCCACTCGACGAAATAAGTAAAAGTAAACTATTCATAATTTATGCTGATTTTTGTATTGGATTTGTATTGGTATCTGTTAGTACTGAAGGCTGCGATATCAGTATCGTATCGGAAGTTAAAATGTTGTATCGAAACATCCCTATCTTCAAGTAACAACAACAACAACAACAAAAAATACTGTGCTATTGACTTTAGACTTCTTAGCTTTTAGTTGGTCACTGACATGATCTTCTTCAGTAGCAATGCTTCAACAAATGCATTTGCTAATTAAACAACTTGGCATAAGAAAACAAAATGATACCTCCGCCAGGCTGAAACTAGTTAATAACTCTTTTAGCACACCCCTTGAGATGGGTGTATGATAGGACCTTTAGTTTTGAATGTTTATATCTTCAAGTGGATTTTGCAACACAGATTCAACGAAAAAATGTGCCTCAGCCTACATTTTTGCAAAACGTAAAATGCATTGCTCCGAGTACATTTAATTGCATGCTTTAGATGACAAATCCACTAGAGGGTGCTGTTTACATTTAAAAAAATTAATTTCCATCACTTAGGATACGTTTTGTTTTCAGATACACATCCTTCTTGTACACGTCATATGAAGGTGGGGCTTGTCATACTAAGCACCTTCCACTGGCGTCTGCAACCTTATTTGTAGCATGGACCGGTGTTCATATTGATAATATTTGCATGAATCGAGAGACGGGGGTAATAGTGCGATATTTTGCTTGGTGGGTGTTTTCAACTATGTGCATGAAATTAAAATTACATCTACATCAAATTCCGTTGGAAATTTGACAGTGTTTTGGAGTGTATCAGCTTATTAGATAATCATGAAATGATGTACAGGTTCTACCACTTCAAAAGCGTTCGCTAGCTTCGTCTTTCATCTGCACTGCTTCATTAGCGTTTCAATCATTCTCTTCCAGCAAGACTTCATTAAAAAACGCTCATAATCCACGCAATGCCCTCACGCTCATTTCTGCCAGTCAGTGTGATGCGTTTTGGCAACTACAGCCAACAGAGTTGATTCCAGACTGCATTCAGAAGGTTTTAATTGTGTTCATATTGTGCAGCTGATGCACACACACACATACGCAGCTTTGAGGAGAAACACAGGAAACATGCTGTCTAACAGGCTGTGTTCATCTCCAATTCACTAAGCTTTACTCTTCATTTACATAAGCAAAACTACAGATGTTCAACCACTGGGTGCACACGCATAATAATGTCTATCAGAGTTTTCCCTGTGGGTTCGGTTTGCTGTTGGCTACTGCTTTCTCTCCTGGCTCATGGTAATGACCTCTACCTGTGTGCTAGTGAACCGCGACGAGGTCTTCTTCTAACCAGCCACCCTTAAAATGAAATACATGTTTAGGCTGTGACAGCGCTCAAGAAAAACTACACCTCAACCAAGGTCAGTGGTCACCAATCTTAGTATGCAACGCACTGTCTGAAGAAAGAGTCAAAAATAAATAAATCTCAATCCATCTCCCAGCCATTTTCCTAAACATCTCAAAACCTAAAGCCTGGTTTAAATAAACTAAAATAAATAAACAAACAAACAAACAAACAAAAAACAAACAAACAAACAAACAAACAAATAAATAAATAAATAAATAAATAATAATGATAATAATAATATTAATAATAATAATAATACTAATTTGTATTATTTATTTTATATATTTTTTATTATTTAATTTATTTATTTGTTTGCTTGTAAAAAAAGAGAAGGGATCATACTGCAGCTCTCTTAGGTCTGCTAAATAAAATAATGATGAGATTTTTATGGGAACTTGACATAAACAAATACATCACAACCACAAGTCACAAGTCTTTATCTTTTTTCCTGTCAACTTGACATTACCAAGACAACATAACTTGTCATAAATCTGCCATAAACATGATTGTCATGAAGCCATTCTAATTGTGTTATGAATATTTTTCCGATCACAATTTATTAGGACAAACTGCATTTGCCCTAAAATGTCTCAATAAAATTGTCATTACTCTGTCAAATCATTTTATAAAGTGTCGTTAAGATTAAATAGCATTTTAATGACTGATTAAGTTTGTCATTATTGATACATATCCTTGGAAAGTGCAGAAAGTGCAAAATATATCACACAAGGTACATTTTTTGCCAGATTTTGTTCCCGAATCCAACAGATGCTGCTGTGTTTGCTTTTCAGAAGCACACACAGAGCCTGTTGATTTCGCGTAAATCCACCAGAAGCCGATGTCAGTTGAATGACTGACTGACAGACCAACCGTCCGATTCCCCCACCCACCCCCTTCCTTAAACCCAACCGATAGTGTTTTCAAAAGCACAGATTAACCTGCTTAATGCTTTCCCTAAACCCGACCAACGATGTTTTTAAAAGTAAAGATTAACCCGCCCGCCACCTCCCCTAAACCCAACAACAGTGTTGTCAAAAGCACAGATTAATCTGCCCACTGCTTCCCTAAACCTGACAGACTTTTCAAAAATCAGTTATTAGCCCGATCACCCCCTTTCCAAAACCCAACCAAGTGTTTTCAAAACCACCGATTAACTTGCCCATCCCCTTACCTAAACCCAACCGACAGTGTTTTCAAAAGCACAGATCAACCTGCCCATCCCCTTACCTAAACCCAACCGACAGTGTTTTTAAAAGCACTGATTAACCCCCCAACACCCTCCCTAAAACCACACCCTAGAGTTTTTTATAGCACTGATTAACAGATCACCCCCTTCCCTAAACCCAACCAACAATGTTTTCAAAAGCACAGATTAATCTGCCCACTGCTTCCCTAAACCTGACAGACTGTTTTTAAAAGCAGTGATCAGCCCGATCACCCCCTTTCCTTAACCCAACCAATAGTGTTTTCAAAAGTACAGATAAACCCGACCACCCCCTTCCCTAAACCCGACTGACAGTGTTTTCAAATGCACTGATTAACCCCTCATTGCCTTCCCTAAACCCAACGACAGTGCTGTTAAAAGAACAGATTAAACCGGCCACCGACTTCCCTAAAGCCAATGACAGTGTTGTAAAAATAATGAATAACCCACCCACCCCCTTCCCTAAACCCAACAACAGTGTTTTCAAAAGCACTGATTAACCTGCCCACCACCTTCCTTAAACTCAACAACAGTGTTGTCAAAAGCACCGATTAACCCACCCACCCCCTTTCCTAAACCTAACCGATTGTGTTTTCAAAAGCATTGAATAACCCGCCCAGCCCCTTCCCTAAACCCAACCGATTTTTACGTTTTCAGACCTTACTACGCTCTCACCCTGCCTTTTGTTTTTGTTTTTCATGCTTTCTGAAACCGTTCTTCGTCAGACTCGAACCCTATCGTCATGGTCAACTCCTCTTTGCATCTCTAGTCCGCCGACATACACAGCAAGCCACTGGACAACAGTGGAAAACACAATTCATGCTCTCCAAAAACGTATACTGATGTACGCTTTCACAATGAGCCTGTGTTGCATGACAAAGACAAAAACAGATTGTGATGTATTTATGTCTAGTTGTCATAGAAAAAAACAACGTCATCTTTGCAATGAGCAAATGACACTTAATAACAGTTGTTATAAGCATTCAAAAAATCTCATGCACATTCATGACACATCACGACTATACAGGTTTCATGACTTGTCTTACAAACACCCCATTCAAGTAAAGTGTTACCATAAGGTCAGCAGTCTATAGTAAATCCTCTCTGGTAGCTGTTTCTCAACACTGCCACCTTGTGTAATGGAGACTAGTGCAAATTCGAGTATATGCAAAGTTTATCCCTCAAACTTTTTTTTTCCCCTTCATTCTTCGCCTTCCTGATCCCTGTGCATAATCCCATCATGCCTTTGATCAAATCCCTCACCAACACCAGTAACCAAAGGAGGATTATGGGCGAGACGCGCATTTGCTCTTGATCAGAGGTAATCAAATGAATCAGGCCTCGCGTCTCCCACGGTTTTTCAGCAAGCTGGAACTCTGATAGATTAAAACAGAGCCGGGCCTTGATCGATAGCGAAACAATCGTTAAAAGCACTCCTCAAAACACAACCTGCCGCAACAGATGCTGAGTCCCTTAACTCACATCATCATTCAGTCCAGCAGCACATAAAGGAAAGCAGCCAAGAGAACAGCGCACTGATATCGGCTGCGTTCCCATCAGGAAATCATTAGGGTTCGTGCAGATGCTACGACTCAGTTTTTATGCGCTGAGCCACTTGGGTTTGACCACCTTTGACTAATAACTCGGAGGATGCAAGAAAGTGTGTGTGATTAAAAAAAAAAAAGATGATGATTTTTGTATGAGGTGGTCAAATAACATCCAAAAATATAGGTGGAATGCTTTTTAAAAGAATAAAATAAAATTTTGCCATGTTGCCATGTTAAAAAAATGTTTAAAAGTGATAAAATAGTCTGAATGATTTTTTTTATTTTCAAATTGCTTCATGAGATCAATGTATAAAATAAAATATTTTACTAATGTTTAATAATAATATGCTTATATATTTACATAATTAAAATTCAAACTATTTAAAGATTATTTAACTGGTAAAAAAGTCTAAAAGATATTTTTTTTGTATATTTTTAGATCACTTTAACAATATGTCAGCTGTCTTTATAAAGTAATACGAAATAAAAAAAAAATAAAAAAAACTTTTTTACTGATGTTTAATAATAAGATTATGATACATTTTTAATAATAAAAATAAAATGCAACACATAAAAAATAAATAAAAGCATGTTTTTACTAATGTTTAGTAATATTACTGCTAATAGTTAAATAATAAAAACGGCAACAAATGAAATTAAATAAAACAAAATAAAAACAAAACAAAATGCAACAAATAAAATAAAACCAAATAAAACTGTTTACAAGTTAATTAATAATAGTATGTTAATACATACATATTTATAATAAACTGCAAACTATTAAAATATGATTTATAACTGGTAAAATAGTTTGATTATTTTTTTGTTGTATATTTTCTAAAAAACCTTATGAGATGAATGTATCAGCTGTCTTCATAAAACAAAAGCATGCTTTTACTAATGTTTAATAAGTAAAAAGCAACAAATAAAATAAAATAAAACTAAATGAAAACAAAATTAAGCATTTTTTTACTAATGTTTAATAATAATAATAATAATAATAATAATAATATGCTAATATTTAAATAATTAAAATAAAATGCAACAAATAAAATGAAATAAAAATAAAATAAAATGAAATTAATAAAATAAAACCAAATAAAATCATATTTTACTAATGTTTAATAATAATATGCTAATGTATACATAATCAAAATAAAATGCAAACTAATAAAATATGATTTATAACTGGTAAAATAGTTTGGATGATATTTTATTTGTATATTTTCAGATCACCTTATGAGATCAGATGTCTTTAAAAAAATAAATAAAACAAAATAGCAAACAAACAAATAAATAAATAAATAAATAGATAAATAAATTTAAAAAATGTTTTACTAATGTAAATTTTATGTTAATACTATGCTAGTTTTGCATGATCTATATTATTATTATTATTGCTATTAATAATAATAATAACAATAATAATAATAATAATAATGTATTTATACTTTTGCATTTATTTATTTATCTATTTATTTATTTTTATTTATTGTGTGTTCTGAAAAACTAGACTGTATCAACAATATGTCTATGGAATAACATAAAATATGTATAAAATATGTACTTTCAAAATAACATTACCAACAGAGAGATATTTTTAGAAAGGCTTTCACCATTCTTTTAATAATAATAATAATTTATTATTATTATTATTATTTGCCTTTGAGCAGTATTTCATAAAAAAGGGGTTGAATTAACTTACACAGGTTCTAAGGGAGGCTTTTAACCATTCCTGCAATGGAAAACCTCATAAATGCTCACAATATTAAACCAATAATGCAAACAAACCCATTGAACGACATCGATGCTTCATCATCTGTTTCTTGAAACTACAAACCGACCGTCCTGACTCATTTTTACTCAGCACTGCAGGCCAAACTTTACACCTCAAAACAGGAAGGTCACATCAACACCCCGAACGCTTCTCTCTGCTTATTAAATTCTCAGACCTGTAACATCCAACAAATCCTATATGCAAGTCCAATCACGCATCACAGAGCTCGCATCTCTTCTTTTTCACTCTCACGTCTCAGAAGATTCACTTTGATTGGCTTGATTTCCCTCAGTACCTTTATTCAATTTGGTCAAATGGAGGGAACGGTACAGTACAGATTGAATATTTCTGGTTTCAATTACCAAACGCAGAGGTCATGCTACCTATGTAGGCAATACCCCAGAGATGCTGCGTTTTCTGAGAAGCACTAATGCTAGCAAGCAGGATACGCTCAACCCTGCGCTGGAGAAGAATGCTGGATTTCCATAGCGCAAATTGGCATTGGACTAAAATAGTTTTCTGCGTGGTTCAGAGGTTTGTTTACCAACGCTTCTATTTCCAGAGTCTCATAGAAAAGGTAGAGCTGTCTTCCTGGAAGATTCTTGACATCACAATGAAGAGAAAAACTCAGCTTACCAGGAAAGGAATTATCATGTCAAACACTAGCGCTGCTGTGTTTACATGTGGCAGGTTTGGTTCAATTCTAATGAACTTGATTGCTAGGTTGATTTGAATAAGCAGCAATGCAGTCAACCAAAAAACAGACAGAGACTGCGAAATCAATCGTTGTTTTTGTCAACATAGAACAAAGAATTCTGAAGCATTTTAACTTTACCATGTTAGCCAGTACTCACTTGTGACATTTAAACATTCAGGGCCCTATCAAACATAAGGCGCAATAAGGTGCAAGACATGTATGGCATGGTTTGTTGCTATTTTCCGAACAGCGCAACAGTAATTTTCACATTTTGCATATTGTGTATATTTATATTTGTTTTAATAAAATCAAGTTTAGATTTGTCCACCTGTCAAGTTATGGAGATGTATGCTTCACCATGTGAAGCATAAGAATAGGTCGTGTTTTATTTTTTGACAACACTTTGTTATTATAGTTAATTTATTTGTTTGCTGGTAATTAGAACTGAATTAAGAAATAGTTTTGAAACAAATATTTGCACTTAACAAATGAAATTAAATATGTAGGCTAATGGATGTCTTTAGTGAAGTGAGTACAACACTGTTTCCTTATCCACTAAAGTAAAGGAGTAAAGTAGAGAGTAAAAGTAAAGAGAAAGTAAAGAGGTCCGATGAAGGAGGCTTCTTCTTTATCCACGTGCTGCAGTTGGTTTGTTTAACTGTCTTCTCATTAGTGAAGCGTTCAGTTTTTCCTCTTACAAAGTCCACTATGTAAATAGCAAATGCACTATGGCGCCACACAACTGAGTTTTAAACAGAATGGGAGAATAGACTCTGATTGCACGTTATGCTTAAGCACAGTATTAAAAGTGGACAAAATTCGGACATGCTCTTAATGCTTTTGCGCTTTACGCTTTAGACTTTACACCCAGCTCGTTAAAATAAAGCCCTAAATGTTAAGACATTAGTTTACATTAGATAAACATTTACAGAGTTAAAAAAAAAAACTTTTTAGAGTGAATTTTTTATTTTTATTTTTAGAGATTCTGAGAACAAAAAGATTAGCATTTTTCAAATATTATCCTTTAAAATATGATATTTAATGGAGCAAGGGCATTTTTACAATATTTCAGATAATATTTTTTTCTTATGGAGAAATCCATATTTATTTTATTTTGGATGGAATAAAAGCAGAAGTGGAATAAATGCCTAGTTAACTTAATTATCCTCTCTAAAACTTTAAGTTTAAATTCTCACTGTTGTCACCCTGTCTCCCTGTTACAATGTTAGTATTCCAATAAAAGTGTTATTTAAATCTTAACTATGTTAATTAGGTTAACTAGGCAAGTTAGGGTAATTAGGCAAGTAATTGTGGGTTATTCTGTAAAAACTGAAAAATAATTTCTTAAAAGAACTAATAATATTCAACCTAAAAAAAAAATATATATATATATATATATATATATATATATATATATATATATATATATATATATATATATATATATATATATATATATATAAATAAATAGATAAATAAATAAATAAATGAATAAATAAATAAATGAATAAATAAATAAATAAATAAAATACCAACAATAAAAAGGTTTTTATTCTATCCTTGCTCCGTTAAACAGCACTTGGGAAATATATTTGGAAAAAGTATTCACAGGAGGGCTAATCATTTCTCCTTTAACTGTACAGTATAAATAATTGAATATAATTTAATTTAATTAATTAAAATCTGTAGATTTTTTTAGGCAAGCACAATCATTGCATTGCTTCTCTAATTTTAGCAAGTACATCTGAGCCATTGGTTTTCATGTCCCTAATGATTATCCAAGCATTAGCCCGTTTACAATTATGTTAGCCTATTAAGCATTAATGTGAGATCTCAACAAGGATGAGCTTGATGCAGAAACAGCTTTGTGGTGTTTGGAGCAGATTAAACATAATCAATCTTGTTTGAAGATGCATTGTGGTTTAATCCTGGTCTCCTTGTGGATTGTCTATATCATTGTTTCCGCTGTTGACATTTCAACATCTGTTTTCATAAGCGCTACAGCTGCTGTCAGAATGTGAGGAACCATCCAGAAGTCACTCTTTTTTTAAAAAGTCTCGGGGTTTATTTCCCTCCAGCAAACAGCCGGTTACAGTGACGGCTCTGACAGCACAGTTTAGAGGTGCTGTAATGATTCTGAGAGTGACTGTGATACTGAACCTCATTCACGCTCTCGGACTTGTCAAGATCTCAACAAGGTTTGATTTTAGTAGATGTTGGAAAGCCCTGGGGGTTCTGCTTATACAGTATATGAGCAACATCACACTTATAGAACTGCGATTTTGCTGTATTTTGAGTAGTGCTGTAAAGCGTGTGTGTTTAGTAACACAGCAGTTCTAAAATATAGCTATTTATACTGCATTAATGTGACAGTTTGATCATTAATGCTAAAAAGTACTTGGAGAGCACAATATGCTGACATCTTTTCTAGGGACGTCCATGCATATTTCAACAAGACAATGCAAAACCACATTCTGCACATACAGTATTACAAGTCCTGGCTGTGAAGGAAGAGGATACAGGTACTTGACTGGCCTGTCTGCAGTCCCGAGCTGTCTCCAACAGAGAATGTGTGGCGCATTTTGAAGCGCAAAATCCGACAACAAAAATACCGAACTGTTGCCCACCTTAAGACTTGTTTGCAGGAAGAATGAGACAAAATTACACCTTAAACACTTCATCACATGGTGTTTCAGTCCCTAAATGTCTTTTAGGTGTTGTAAAAAAGAATGTCCACATTACTGTGGTGAATGCTTTACTGTTCCAACATTTTTGAAATATGTTGCAATGACCAACATTGGAATGCAAGTTTAAAAAAAAAATAATAATAAAATAAAAATCACAAGGAACGCATATAATTTTTTTGTTGTATTGTCTGCAATAAAATACAAGTCAAGTAATTTTAAAAATCACCACTTTCTTTTTTATTTGCGTTTTCCATACTGTCCCAACTCAAGGTTGTACTAATTATTCACTTACAAAATGAAAGTTTTCAACAAGGTTTGATTTTAGTAGATGTTGGGAAGGCCTGGGGGTTCTGTCCCATTTTCATGTCAACAGTATATATATATACTGGTTTAACTGCAGACTGGCAGGGTTTTTTCATCCAAGTCAGGTAGACACTATAGGAATTACAACTATTTGCATATGCGCTTCACACTTGTTAAGGGCCCAAAAATAATAGGACAGAATAATAATCACAAATTAAACTTTCACTTTTTAATACTTGGTTGCAAGTACTGCCTCTAGTCCATATTGCCAGATATAGTTCTTATAAGCATCGAGTTGTTGGAAGCATTTGGTCTTTAATGAAGTGGGAAAATGACGTCTGTGTTTAGAAAATTCCATGTCTCGTGTGCAAAACAGAAAATTTAACGTTTTTTGTTACATCTTTTCGGGATTGCTTTTCTTAGGGTTGATTTATTATTATTTTTTGGAGTAATATTTAGCAGTGATGTATTGATGCTGAAAGAAATTAAACTAACTAGGAGCAATCCAAAAATAAATGTGCAGTTTATTGGAGGGAGGAGACCATATTCGGATGGAAATGGCATAAAATATATATATATATATATATATATATATATATATATATATATATATATATATATATATATATATATATATATATTCAATCATTTATTTATTTATTTTTTGTACAAGAAACCATATTTTTTTGCAAAAAAACTTGAAAAAAACTCTTATTAAATGACTGATTCAAATGCTTTATTTTTATTTTTAAATAAAAAGACGCTTTTAAAAACTCATCTTTTTAGGACTGTTTTTAATTTGTGATATCTTTTATTCTTACTGTGTTTTTTATTGTATTTTCTATTGTTTACTGTGCTTTGTTGTTTTTACTTTCTAGTAAGTGCTTTGGGCTTTAGAAAAGCATGTTATAAATAAAATATATTATTATTATTATTATATTATATTATTTAAATAAAATAGCTTCAAATTATTATCAGGCTATCAACCAAAATTGTAATTTAATTGTAACTGCCTTTTAGTTTAGCATACGCTCTTATAAGGATCAACTTTTATCAACTAGTCTGTAATCCTGCGATACTCTCTGATATCAAAAAAAAAAAAAAAAAAAGAAACAGAATGAAGAAGTGAGAACTTTTTTTTCTTTTTTTTTTTTTTGCTAGTTCGTTTATACATTAAACATGTACACCGTTTTGGATTTTGGAACTTATTCATGACCATAAAATTAAAATTCTTCATGAATTATTGAAACAAGCTTACAAAGCCATTAATCAAAAGCTACGCAACGGCGAGAGTGAAACTGCAAATTAAAATGTATGTCCTTACAATTCTGCAGTGCGAGCGCGACTACGTGAACCACAACCCATGCGGTCATTAAACGGTCATTCATTAACATTCACGGCCACTCCAGTCAAGGACGACCTAAGTTATAATCATGAAGTGAACTACTGCTCATGGTGTATATCTAGCTGCAACTGAATCTCTGGATGCTGGATAATGTTTGATAATGAAGTCTTTGCACTATCATTGCACTTGACAAAGTTACAGAGCTTTGTGTGCTTCTCATATTTATTCACCTCTAAACACACACACACACAAATAAAACACACCGTGGTTTGCTGTTTTAAAGTTGACATGAAACAAAATCTCTTTTTTGTTTTCTTCATTGTGACAAAAGTAAAGAGTAAGATCACATTGTGTAAAAGTAATAAATAAGACCAATATTAAAGTAAGACCACTTTCATATGCTCAGTTTCTCTAGATTTATAATGTAAGGTACGAGTTTGGGTTTAATACTGAAATTTGTTTATTCTGTACTGTAATGCCTAACGACATTTCTGTGAATTTTAAGAAATGAAAACTAAAATAATAAAACAACAAAACCATATGTACAGTGGGAGGCGTGCAGTGGCACGAGACCGCAGGCCGAGTGCCTTAGTGTCCCACCAGTGACGATATACAGCCAAATCACACTGCTACAAATGTGACATTGCGTTAATACAACAGTTTGACGGCATAATTGTGTATATAAAAAAGAAAATCAAACACAGAGAGTCTCAAAAACCTTTTGTATGAGGAACTACTTTCTTCCGCCATTCATTCACATCTGCAGTTGACCGTCAGAACAGCAGAAGCCATTGCTTCTTCACCAACGTCACTTTAGAGCTAGTGTTTGAATGATTCATAATGTCTGAAGTGATAACACTTGAGGTGATTTTGCTGACTTTTTAAGATTATAAGGCTGAATGGCATGAAATGCCATCAGTCTACAGATATTTCGCAGTATTTCTCTTTTGCAATTGACCAACCAAAAAGTAATTGAGGGTTTTACAAAGAGTGGCCAACGCGAATATATTCCTGATATGAGTCCCATCTCATAATCAAACCACTTCAATTACTATAATATAAATACAACACTACCTCATGACTGTTAGCTAATCAGATTCGAAAATGTGTGTGTGTGTGTGTGTGTGTAGTTTTTTTTTTTTTTTATAATTATTTGTGTCCAAATGTTGGATATATTTTTGATGTTGAAAAAAATGAAAGGGGAATTTATTTATTAGTTTGTTTGTTTATTTGTTTATTTATTTATTTATTTATTTATTTATGCTTTGCCTGTTTGTTTGCGTACAATAACTTTCGTAACTATTTCAGATATACACTGTAGTTTTTTTAGAAACATTAATTTTTTAATATTTATAAAATATTTGTATAGTGAAAATGTGGGATACATTTTGTATGCTAAAAAATTAAAAAGGACTTAATTTGTTTGTTTGTCTATTTATTTATTTATTTATTTATTTATTTATTTATTTATTTATTTATTTATTTATTTATTTATTTATATGTTTATGCATATATTCATGTGTTCAATTATTTATTAACTTAATTATTTATGCATATTTTGCGAGTGTGTTTCTTTGTTTAAAAAAACATTAATAACTATTTATTTCATTTATTTTCATCATATTTATATAATATTTTTATTGTGAAAATGTGGGACACATTTTTGATGTAAAAAAATTAAAGGCGGATTTATCAATTTATTTATGTATTTATTTTATTTAGGCATGCATGCATTGCCAGTTTGTTTATATTTCAGATATACACTGTAGTTATTTTTATAATACTTACTTTTATAATGTTTACATCATATTTGTATTGTGACAATTGCGGGATACGTTTTTGATGTTGAAAAAAATTAAAGGGATTTTATTTATTAATTTATGTATGTATTTCATTAATTAATTACTTTTTAAATGTATTTGTTTGTTCACTTGTTTATTTATTTATTCATACATGCTTTGCCAGTTTGTTTGTTCGTTTAAACTATTTCAGACATCCAGGCATGCCAGTTTGTCCCTTAAGTAGACAGATTTTGATTTAAGAATGCTAAGAACAATATGTGTAACTTTTTATTGCCCTCCTCCTTCACAATAAGCCACAAAGTAGACAAGACTTTAAGCTAAAGTTTGCCAGATGGCGTGACTGCCTTCGGTGTCATCTAATGTGATCAGCATGAAATGAAACCTGATTGATTTCACCATCCAATATGTGTTCTTGACCTACTTTCTATTAAAGTTGCGTGATTTACTAGTATTATGACAAATTTGTTTCCCAAACAGCTGTTCTCCTGCCTCTTGGAAAAGGTTTCAGTCATTAAATTTGCATGAGTATGTTAATATGCCTTTCAATTACTTGGTATCATTTGAAAAGCATATCTACTTGCTTTTTTATTTTCCGCCACTGGAGAAGAAGAAAGATTTTACTCTACATACTGGAAACTGTTTTTGTGTTGCAGGCCTTGCTCTGACTCATAAAGTATAGTAAAATATATAGTAAAAGTATAAAGTATATAGTAAAAAATAAATAGGTAAAATAAGTATTCAATCCTGGGAAACACTCATACACACTCATTCACGCCCAAACTCACATGCTATGGCCAGTTTAGTTTACTCAATTCTCCTATAGCACATGTCTTTGAACTGTTGGGTAAACCAGAGCACCTGGAGGAAACATACGCAAAGTAGAGCATGCAAACTCCATAATGCCAACTGACCCAGCTGGGAGTCGAACCAGCAACCACCTTTAATGAAATTCTGTATGATTTATTTTATAAATGTATGCTTAACTTTAAAAATGGCTTGACATATCTGTGTCTAAGATGGAAAACCTAGCCTCTCTCTCAGGCAAGAAACAGGTCAGCCGGTGAGAGAGACTGACAGCCAGAGCTTGTTTACAATGGCATGGCCTTGACTGTGGATTCCCCTGATCCAGGGCCAGCGGGGACGGGTCGACTGTGCGCTTCTGACCCGCTCTGTTCTCCTGCAGCTCCACAGAGTCTGACCCTGAGGAGAAGTGCTTGTCTGAGCACATACATCCAGCCGTCTCTTCTCTTGCATTTCTGCCATCAGTTCTGAGATAACTGAAGAGAAGATGTTGCAATACCAGTGAAAAACAATGATAATTAACCCAACCGATACAGTATGTGGAAAAAAAACTTGCTTTAAATAACTAAAAGCAAAGACAAATCTATTTATTTTATTGTTTTTAAAACTACTGCACGCATACTTCATTTTAATGTATACACACTATTAACAAATCATAAACTAAAACTTTTAGATCAATAAACTACTAATTACATGCTTATTAATATTAAGTAAGGTAGTAGTTGGGTTTAAGTGTTGGATGGGATTGGGGATATAACATAAGATTATTTCTAAGTGCTAATAAACAGTTAATATCTTAATAACAGGCAGGTAATAAGCCAGTTGTAAAGGGTGTGAATTGTTACATAAATTAAAGTGTTACTGAAATTACTGTTAAACATTATAAATAATCACTGTTATTAACATTACATTAACATAACACTGTTAAACTGTTTTTGTAACACTTTACTATAAGGCTGTATTAGATAATGTTAGTTATTTCAGCAAGGTAGCCAATGCACACAGTCTAGTACACTAGTGTTAAGACATTGGACAAGGTAGCCAAGGCACACATGGTGTAGTACACTAGTGTTAAGCCATTCAGCAAGACAGACCAGGAACACATAGTCTAGTACACTATTGTTAAGCCATTGGACAAGGTAGCCAAGGTGCACAAAGTCTAGTACACTAGTGTTAAGCCATTCAGCAAGATAGACCAGGAACACATAGTCTAGTACACTATTGTTAAGCCATTGGACAAGGTAGCCAAGGTGCACAAAGTCTAGTACACTAGTGTTAAGCCATTCAGCAAGATAGACCAGGAACACATAGTCTAGTACACTAGTGTTAAGCCATTCAGCAAGACAGACAAGGAACACATAGTCTAGTACACTATTGTTAAGCCATTGGACAAGGTAGCCAAGGTGCACAAAGTCTAGTACACTAGTGTTAAGCCATTCAGCAAGATAGACCAGGAACACATAGTCTAGTACACTAGTGTTAAGCCATTCAGCAAGACAGACAAGGAACACATAGTCTAGCACACTAGTGTTAAGCCACTCGACAAGGTAGCCAAGGTGCAAATAATCTAGTACACTAGTGTTAAGCCATTTGACAGGGTGGCCAAGGCACACATAGTATAGTACACTAGTGTTAAGCCATTCAGCAAGATAGACCAGGAAGACATAGTCTAGTACACTAGTGTTAAGCCATTTGACAAAATAGCCCAGGCCCATATATTTTAGTACACTAGTTTTAAGTGATTCAATAAGGTAGCCAAAGCAAACATAGTCTAGTACACTAGTGTTAAGCCACATAACAAGGTAGTCAAGGCCCACATAGTCTACTACACTAGTGTTAAGCTACTTAACAAGGTAGTCAAGGCCCACATAGTCTAGTACACAAGTGTTAAGCTATTCGACAAGGTAGCCAAGAAACACATATTCTAGTACACAAGTATTAAGCAGACCAGCAAGGTAGCCCAGACAAACATACTCTAATTCATTCATTTTAAGTCATTCAGAAAGGTAGCTAAGTCACAGTCTAGTACCCTAGTGTTAAGCCTACCGGCTATGAAATTGCTAATATATATATATATATATATATATATATATATATATATATATATATATATATATATATATTTTTTTTTTTTTTTTTTTTTTAAGAAAATAAAAATGATATCTCTTTTATCTGATATAGTCCAAAAAGACATTTAAATTTTGTAACTTGTGCTCCATCTTAAAGGTCTTTATATAACTGAAACCAGGAAAATATTCATAATAAATGAATATTTATTAGTTCATTCATGTTTATCTGTCTGTTTTTTCACACTCCTCTGACATTAGGCATGTATATGATGTATATCTACTTTTGTAATGTGTTGTTTTTCTAAGCCTTAACTCAATCAGCAAACTTTAGCAGCCCCAAAACAGGAGGACGTGAGGTGGAAGAGTCACTTACCAGATGGACGCATAAATTATTTAGCAAAGCTTCGCCCTGCTATCAAGCAATAAACCGTGGGAGTGGAATGAATTGGTTTCATTGACATCTAAGAGAACACAATAACATGAAGTGGACTGACGCTTGATGAGGCGTTTCGCTACAATACAGCCGAATGAAACATTGTGCTGGATAAATAAGTACTCAAATAGCACTATTGTTACTGGAAGAAGCACGTAGAAAGGGTCTCATCAAAATCACAATAGTTTGAGTTAGTATCGTTTAATCAAAACACCCATTGTTGGGTTTATGAAGTGAGAAAACCATAATTAAATGGAAATATTTTGGCATTCATCGCCCGTCTGGCACTAATGCAGAGTTTGTCTTCATGCGCACATTTTCAGTGTCAAAGAACGTCATTGAGTGAAGTGATCCATTTGTTCTCTTTTTTTCACAACAACTTCTCTGTAATTGTTGTTTTAACTATACTTTGATTGAAATATTTTCCTTTGTTTGTACATTCGACTACTGTGGACACAGCAAATGGAGCGTAAGCACTTAAATGCTAATTTCAATAAACCAAATCTGATCCAGATACTGTGGCTATGAATTCAACTGCTGAAATGATATTTAATTATTGGTTTGTGTACTTGTATATTTCAAAACTGACACATCTAGTGCAATAAACAACCCAAGTCTATCAACACAAGTATATTAAACTAAAAACAGTAAAACACATATAGAAAGAGCTTATTTTATTCTCAGTTCAGGTAGTGATGTACTGATATTTTATTTCTGGTTAATATTAATAGGCGGATAATTCGTTTAATGATTAAATTGTTTACTATTTTGTCTAAAATATTTAAATATTGTCCCACAATTAAATCAAAAGCTGCAGACCAATTCATATTATAGATTAAGTTACTCTCCAACTCAATGCGATTTGGAATTTATTTATGTGTCATTTATTAAGCGTAGAATAAGAATAATCCAGAATATGTGTATTTAAACACTAAAAATATCCAATACCCTAATAATAATAGGCAGGTATAAAGCTACTAGTTAATAGTGAAAGTTGTTACTTGAACTAAAATTAATTCATTATTATTACATTTAAAGAGAGTTTATTATTTAATAAATTATTTGAATTATTATAATGTACTTTTTAATAACTGTTTCAAGTGTGTGTGTATATATATATATACATATATTTATATATATATATATATATATATATATATATATATATTATATATATATATATATATATATATATATATATATATATATATATATATATTAGGGGTGTCACGATTTCGATTTTTAATCGAAATCAATCGAAATTTATGCTCAATTTCGATTATCGAATCAAAAAATAGAATCGTCGATGCTGCCACGCCCCCATGTTACGTCAGCTTTGCTTGCCAAGCGGGAAAAAAACAGGCTTGTTGTAGTGCTTGTTAAACTGCAGAAGCAGGAGACCCGTCGACAGAACTTAAACCCTCTCCTCTTTCAATGAAGTCGCCGGTGTGTAAGCATTTTGGATTTCCAGTGAGTTATGATGACAACGTTCGTGTTGTCGACAAAAAAAAACACAGTTTTGCAAGCTCTGCTATGTACGTCTTACGTACGGTTCGTCCGATAGACAACACTAGCATCGCGATCCTCCGCCCGCCCCCGTTGCAAATCCGCTCGCGAAAAGTACACACTCAGGCCCTGTTTACACTGTCTTTGTTTTTAAATGGCATTTTAGAACGACAACGATTTGACATCCACAGTGGCGTGTAGCATTTCTGAGCAGCCCTCCTTCCTCTCTACCTCTGAAAATGCACATCACGTGACCACACAGACGCACACAGCCATGCGCTCGAGACAGCAGGTCCAGGCAGTCAGAGGACTGCTTCAATCTTTCACTCACTTCTACTTAGTCATTTTAGCG
This sequence comes from Danio rerio, assembly GCF_052040795.2. Classification (NCBI taxonomy): domain Eukaryota; kingdom Metazoa; phylum Chordata; class Actinopteri; order Cypriniformes; family Danionidae; genus Danio; species Danio rerio. Next base: position 4,842,811 of record NC_141031.1, read on the forward strand.
AACACCTCAGATACTGTTGGCTGGTTCCTGTTGGTTGTGCGTCTTTTTTACCGACGCCATTATAATGACACAGATCACTGCCTATTCACGAGTCCCGCAGAAAAAGTGATTGACAGGTGGTAATTATGTGTGTATCTTGCCTTTATTCATTTACTGTATGATATGTTTATGGGTAAAACAATGACCATGCAGGTCAGGTAGTTTAAACGATAGGCTTCAAATAATTAATTGGTCATTAATTAATTAATCATTCATAATCGAATCGTGCCTTCAGAATCGAAAATGTAATCGAATCGAGAATTTTGAGGATCGTGACCCCCTAATATATATTTATATATATATATATATATATATATATATATATATATATATATATATATATATATATATATATATAATACTTAATTTGAGGGTATTTACATCCAAATCAGGTGAACTGTGTAGGAACTACAACAGTTTGCATGTGCCTCCCACTTGTTAAGGGACCAAAAATAATATTTATATACAGTCAGGTATCAACAACAACATTAATAATATACTCTAAAATAAAAACAACCTGTATCAATATATTTAAAACCTGAAGTTTACAGCAAACATCAAAACCTAATGACATACATATAAAATTAAATTAATTTCAAAAGGATATTTTCCTCCTGGCACTTTTCCATATTTTCCATTTTTCCGTCCTCAAGGGCAAAAAAGAATGTCGAGAATTTTTTTTCCTCACCTGAACACAACATCACAAGCCATATGACACAGGACATCCCGTCAGCATCCAATATACAATCGTAGCTCCAGTAAACCAGATCTAAAATCCATCAAATGTTGTATTCCAGTCACACAACACCACCCAAAGGGCTCGGAAAAACAATATTTGCAAATGTTTGATCAATGCTTTCTTGTGTGTGAGAGGTAGATTAGACCATATGGTTTGCTCGGTAATAGGCCTCCCATGGCAAATCACAGAAAGGCATGGAGTGTGTTTTAATGCAGGAGCAGATATTGCAGTCTTTCACACAGGAATTGGAGCCATCTTTGCTTCTGGGTGGCAGGTGGCCATCGGTTATTGTCTACCGCGGGTACACAAAAAACTTGAAACCCTAAGAGAGACAGATTTGGGGAATGTTCATGCTTTGAATGCTTGTTTTCTTTGTCTACTTTATGTTTTGCATAATTCTTTTCTTCAATTTACTGTCCGGAACTTTATCTCGAAGTTAGCGTCTGAAATAATTCGCATATTGGGATTTAATGACAAAAGCTCTAGTAATTAGCGTCTTGGTAAATACAGTTTCGGGGAAAAGATAATTCTCTCGTTCGCCATTACTTTGGAGTAACGAGGGAGTTTGATGACTTTTGCTCGTCCTCTGCGGAGACAGGGATATAGGCATTGTGTCTTTATCTGAAAATTATGCGCGGCCATTAACTGGCTTCCTTCATTATCCTTACTCCACCGCGACAACTGCCGAGCGGATTGTCTTTAACTAATAATGATTTGCTCTCTTCTTCTTCCTGATGGATTTCTCTTGGATTGCATGAGGTTAACAAGCAGCTGCCAGCGAGTTCTCCAAGAAATTTTATGAATGTTATTTTGAGGAGATACAATTTTCGCAAACTCACCCAATCAATGAGTTTTAAGAATCCGCACATTAATTTAGTGTTCACACAGGAGTTCAGTATGTCTAGACCTAAAAAAAAATCATAAATCCATAGTGTCCATTTTTGAAGAGTGATACTTACAGTTGAAGTCAAAATTATTAGCCCTTATATATTTTTTTCTTTTTTTAAATATTTATTCAATTATGTTTAACAGAGTAAGGAATTTGCTCATCCTCCAAAGGCGGTTGGGATAAGGTGTGGGGTTTGGTGGAAATATATACATTTCTTTAAAATCATGCTGGAAGTACACATTTAGGCAAGATAGGCTCGTTCTGAAAATGTAGCCCTATATACATTTCTGAAGATTACAAATTATGTAGCCATAATTATCTATGACTACATTTTGTCCATAAAAAGAGTTCTATGGGGCGGTAAGATGCCGGTCCATTTCGCGCTTACCAGCTAACCGATTATCTCCATGTTGATAGTTTTTATACTGTTACCAGTTTGTCCAGTGGCCCACCACGAACGTCAGAGGACTTGAGATGCACAGAGGAGCTGACCACAATGATGGGGTTCAAGTATGACAAATAACAGTTCCAGAAAGTGGATATTACAAAAACAAAAGCCAAAAAATAAAATAAACATGTAAATGACAGGTTGAGAATGTGGTAAAATCAGAAAACGTGGTGAAGATCAGGTGAGGGCTTTTCTCTTTCTGGACTGCTTTTCAAAACACCGTAGGTTGGGTTTAGGGAAGAGGGTGTTCTGGTCAGTCGGTGCTTTTGAAAATACTATTGGTTGGGTTTAGGGAAGTGGGTGGGCTGGTCAGTCGGTGCTTTTGAGCTTTTGAAAATACTATTGGTTGGGTTTAGGGAAGGAGGTCAGTCAGTCAGTCAATGGCCTTTGGTGGATTTATGCAAAAACAGCAGGCGCTCATTAGAGAAATTTAAGATCTCAAAAGGTTACACAGCGGCTTCTAGAATGAGCTTGGGTTGCATTTCGAGTAGAATGGTCGTCCTTTGTGGCAATTTTTATCCATCAGTTATAAAAAATATTTGGTCACACTTTACAATAAGGTTCATTAGTTAATGTTTTCTAACATGAACAAACAATGAACAATACATCTACTACTGTATTTGTTCATATTAATAAACGTTATTTAATGAAAATACAGTAGTTCATTTTTAGTTCATGTTAACTTATGGTGCATTAATCAATGTTGACAAGCATGGACTTGGATGTTAATAATGCATTAGTAAATGTTCAATTATGATTAATACATGCTGTACATGTGTTGTTCATGATAGTAAATGCATTAACTAATAAACTTTATTGTAAAGTGTTACCAACTATTTTTACACCACACACTGCCACACTTTAACCAAACAAGCACACACGATAACAATTTGCTGTGGATAATTTGCTATTTGGTGCATAACACATACTGTGATACTCCAAATGCTTTTTATGTGTAAAAAGGCTATTGATTTTTTAATTAAAAGACGTAATTTTGTACAAAATCTTGCCAAAAAAAAAGTTATCTTTGCACTGTAAAAAAAAAAAAAAAAAAAAAAAAAAAAAAGCTGTGGTCAGTTTTGGTTGGTAGAATTTTTCTGTAAAAAACGCAGACGTTTTATAAAAAAAATAAAATGTTCACTTATAAACAATTGGTGTAAAGCTGTTGCTGTATAGTTTTATTTCTTGGTCTTTCCTTCAATGATTGATGAACACCTGCTGCTAACAAGCAGTGTTTGAATTCGGCCATTTGTGATCATTCACTCTCATTCACTTTGAAAGAGGGTGTATGGTGAGATATCAGACACTCTGCTTGCTTTCACGAAAACAACGGTTAGATCTGTTACAGTTATTTTTCACATTTACCATATTTTGTACAGAAATGAGCTGTCATTTAACAGGTTTTCACTTTAGATTGTACAGACGTTTACGGTTAATTTTGTTAACGTTTACACTTTATTTTGATGGTCCAGTTGTTGAATTGAAGTAACATTCCATCTACATGCCAACTTAACTCTCAATAGATTATAAGTAAACTGTTAGGTTGGGGATAAGGTTAGTGTTAGTTGACATGTTCCTGCAAAGTTCCTTACAGTCAGTTAAATGTCTGTAGAAGGAGCAGTATCAGCAGATATTAAGCAGACAGTCTACTAATACTCAAATGGATCATCAAAATAAAGTTTACCACTTTTACTGTTAAACTCACTGACATTTTTTATATAGAGAGTGTTTTATTTTTTAAAACAGCTCACCAAAACCAAACTATGGCTTCGAAACACCTTTGAGTGTTTTGCTACAACTGGGATCAAATATGTGGTGTAAAAAATTAAAAAAATAAATAAAAATATGGTACACATTTAATTAACAATATAGTATCCTCTCCTTAGCTCACTATTGCTCTCAATCGAGGAATAAAAGAAGTATGAAGAGTTTACAATATTCTAACCTTTTAATCTAGATTTTGAATTGAACAAATTAATATGATTAAAGTAATAGAATGTATTTTTCTAATTTATTTCAAATTCTCTTTCCCAGGAATGGGTTGCAGCTGGAAGGGCATCCGCTGCGTAACACATGTGCTGGATAAGTTGGCGGTTCATTCCGCTGTGGCAACCCCAGATTAATGAAGGGACTAAGCCGAAAAGAAAATGAATGAATGAATTCAAATTCTCTCCAAGACCAACAAATAAATGCTGATGTTCAGCCTTGCTATTGTAAATAAACCTGTTCACCTGGCCATGCTCTCAAACTAAACATGAACCTGAATAAACAAGAAGGACACAAATTTTTACACTTTGCCTTGAAGTAGAAAATTTGCTATTCTGAAGCAAACAAATCAATATCCAAAAGCCTAAATTAACATGTATTTTTATAACTGTTTTGAGTCTTGTTTTTATATTTGAGTCTCATAAGGTCACCAAGTAAACAGCTATAATCTGATTGCCAGCACTGCAAAAAAGCTTGTTTTTAATTAGATTTTTTTCCTGTTTCTAATCCAAACATCAAAAAGTTCTTAAATCAAGAAGCATTTTCTAGACAAGCAAAAACATTGTCTTGCTTTAAGAAATAATATGGCAAAATTAAGCAAATTTTTTTCTTAAAACAAGCTAAATTATGTGCCAATGGAGTAAGCAAATCAATATAGCTTTACCTTTTGATATAAGATTATCTTGCTTAACCATTTGGCTCATTATTTAGCTTATGTTAAAGAGAAACTCACTTAATTTCAACACATTATTTCTTAAAACAAGACAGAATGTTTTGCTTTTTTTTTGTTTTTATTTAAAAAATTCTGCTATTTTTTTGCAATTTAAGGATCTCCTGGAAGTGCTAACGTCTGGATTGAATTTGCTGAATGGATCAGGCATCCCCGGCTCGATCTGCTCAGCTGATTGTTTAAATGGTTTGTGAGAAGCATCTGCTACAGACAGAACCAAAGTACATCTGACACAAACATAAAGCGGGCAGGAAATTTCCAGCGGTGAGGAGGTGGACGAGGAGGAGGAGGAAACACAAACACACACACCAGACGAGAGTACGCGGCGCACAAAACATCTCTATGGACACAACCCACATGCTTCATCTCGTGCAATCTGCTCGTTTGCTCATTTTCCCACATTCCCCCGAGCTCTTCTTCGGCAGCAGTGACTCAACACCTGGAGAATTCAATGCCCTTTGTCATTTATGAGAGGAGGAACATGGAAAGCATTGGTATATTTCACATGTAATTCAATATAAAGTTATACAACAACGAGTTCAGTACATGTAAAGCTTAACTGAAATGATTTGCGGTATAAATGTGATCAACAATATCAAGAAAAAAATACATTAACATAATTCTAGTGAACCTAGAGACTCAAATGTGATGTTTGTATTATTTCTTATTAGTTAAAGCGCATGAATTATTCAACAGAACTCTGCTCATGATTTGATCAGGAATATAGCATAAATCATCATGTTTGAGGTGGGAATAATCGTCTCCGTGAATGTATCGCTGGAAAGGTGTTTAATTTCAGCACACCACATAATTCCTTCCTGCAATTATTTCACATATTGGAAAAAAAAAAAAAAACTACCAGTTATTTCTTCTGTTTTTTCACATTAACTAAATTGTGTTGTTTTAATGCCTACATACTTATAATAAATGTTTCATGAGCATCAAATCAGCATATTAGAATGCTTTCCGAAGGGTGAAACTGAAGAGTGAAGTTAAATACGTTCAACAGAAAATGGTTCATTTAAATTCTAATACTATGCCACAATGTTGATGAAACCAGACATTTTGTAAAAATATTACAATTTTAAACATGAGTGTTGTTTATGAACAATTTTAAATAGAAAAAAATCTAAAGAAATATAAAATGATATACAATAACTAAATATGATTTTAAATGAAATTTCAAAATATTTAAAAAAAAACATCCGGAAAACCGGAGCACCCGGAGGAAACAACACGAGAAGAACATAGAAACTCCACATAGAAATGCCAACTGACTCAGCCGATGTTCGAACCAGCGACCTTCTTGCTGTGCCACCCACTGTGCTACCCACTGTGCCACCCACTGCGCCAGCATGATGCCCACTGTGCCAGCATGACGCCCTAATTTTATATTGATATTTCCTTAATATTTATGTTTTAATTGTTATTAAAATAATATAAATTTACAGTATATACATTTAAAAATATTCTTTTACATTAAAAAAAAGTAATATTGGTTTTCTGTATGCGTATGTCTTGAAACACACAAAAAAATATGTCTCTTGTGACATGCATTCACCTAATAAGTAATTACATGCATACATCACTCAAGATCCTATATGCTGCATTAGATCCTGCCCTGAAATATTTACTTAGATTAACTCTGTTCCTTGTTTTTTATCTTCTTTTTTTGTGTGTATTTTAGTCTCAAGTTTGATTTGTTTGTCTTTTGGTCGCCATAGTTACTCAGATTATTAGCTCCATCGTTTGCTAGTTTTATCTTCTTTTTTTGTGAGTATTTTAGTGTCAAGTTTGTTTGGTGCTATTGTTTTTGTTTTTGTTTTTTGGTTGCCATAGTTACTCAGATGATTAGCCCCACCTGTTCCTTGCTTTTATCTTCTTCCTTTTGTGTATTTAAGTTTGAAGTTTGTTTTGTTTGTTTGTCTTTTGGTCACCATAGTTACTCAGATAATTAGTCCCACCTGTTCCTTGCTTTTATCTTCTTCCTTTTGTGTATTTAAGTTTCAAGTTTGTTTTGTTTGTTTGTCTTTTGGTCACCATAGTTACTCAGATGATTAGCATCACCTGTTCCTTGTTTTTTTATCTTCTTTCTTTTATCTTCTTTGTATTTAAGTTTTAAGTTTATTCTGTATGTTTGTTTTTTTGGTCGCCATAGTTACTCAGATGATTAGGCCCAAGTTTGTTTCATTTTTTTTTTTTTTGGTTGCCATAGTTACTCAGATGATTAGGCTCAAGTTTGTTTCATTTTTTTTTTTTGGTTGCCATAGTTACTCAAATGATTAGCCACATTGTTCCTTTTTATCTTCTTTCTTTTGTGTATTTTAGATTCAATTTTGTTTTGTTTGTGTTTTGGTTGCCATAGTTACTCAGGTGATCAGCCCCACGTGTTCCTTGTTTTTATTTTCTGTTTGTGTAATTTTTGTAAAGTTTGATTACTGTCTTATTTTGTTCCTATTTGTTTTGTTTTTGACAAAAGTTGCTATGTGTAATGATTCTTTCTCTCCTTGTTTTGCCTGATTCGCTGTGAAAGATTATATTTAAATTAAAATGCGTTGCTCTTAACATTTTTCATCTGTAACAATTGATTCTTGCACTATACTATTATTGTTTAGAAGTGATCAATGACAAATATTTAAGTCATAGCCTGGTCTAAACTGCTTCTCACGCACATTCTGTCATCACCGCTGCATATGATCACAACACTGAGAACTGAGGAGATGCAGGGCACAGCTGATCCACCATAGGAAATAATTAAAAATATGCATTTTGCTAAAATATTTGTTGCTGACATTAAATTTGTCTTCTAGAATTTTAAACCAACATAAATATATGTGCATGATAGCCACTGTAATGGGAGTATTGTAATGAGTAAATAAAATTTCAATAGGTAGTGTTCCAAGCTCAAAATAATTAACTATAAAAATGAAATCTGCCATAAAACCAAATCTAAAATCTGCATGGCTATTATTGAAGCCTATTTGAGAGTTTTAGCAAATGATGGGATAATTGTGCTTTTTTTTTGTCAATTGATATTTGTCATATAAGTACAACTGCATTCTTCATTGGGAAACAATGTAACATATAGTTTCCATTGGATCTATTTATTTTTCCATTGGATAATTTAATGCAAAAATTGAGTTCATGAAATGTTCAACATTCCACACTTCCTTTTTTTCTGTAAAGGACAAAGAAAGACATTATGTAGGTATTTTAAAGTGCACTACATTAGTTTTATTATTATTTCATTTCTTCAGTGTGGATTCAAAACTTTTCAAAAATTACTATTTATATAAGATGATGTAGAATAGTGCATAAGTATGAGATTTAGGATTAACCTCTACTTTTCTGTGTCCTTCATTATGATTCTGCTAGCGACAACTGAACAATAGTAACTATCTCCAAACTATGTTGCTTTTATCGGAACTTGGGTTTTAAGGCAGTGAAATGTCAAAAGAGAAAGGATGATGAAGTCTGACCAAGTTTGACAGCAGCAGCACATCATTCCCTTTGTCCTGTGCACTGACCAAAGCTCATACCACACTAAATGGACAACATACTGGACTCCTGGCTGTCAGACAATAGAAAGAACACACAACCAGAGGACGAGAGAGCCAAGAGGTTTTCCTGAAAGCTTTGTAAGACACACTATAAAGGAAAGCTTCCATCAAAATACTTCAGCTCAAAACCTTGGAGATTTCAGCTTTAACTATACTTCCTCCACCTCAAAAAAATATATACAGCATATGATACAAGTCAAAAGTTTGAATACACCTTACTCTGGCTGTGTTTTTGTGTTTCATAAATTTTCAGTGCTTCTTGCTGCAAATATTATATTGTAGTAATAAAAACGACAACAACTAGATATGTAATAAAAAAACATGCGGTGTTTGACATGGGTAAACTTGGCACAGAGACTTTGATTACATGATTAGCATGAGGATACGAATGTAGTTAGAATGTTGTCAACGCGATTAGCATTATGTTAACCACATGCTAATCGTGTAGCTTCTATCTTTAGCAGTAGCTAACATGATGGTAGCATGATCATAACGATAGCATCATAATGATAACAACTTATTATCCCTGCTAAAAAATCCAGCTTAAACCACCCTAGGCTGGTTGGCTGGTTTTAGCTGGTCAATCAGGCTGGTTTTAGAGGGGTTTTGGCCATTTCCAGGCTGGGGTCCAACTATTTCCAGCCTGATCTTAGATGGGCAGGCTGGAAAATGACAAGCTAAATCCAGCTAAAGCCAGCTTGACCAGCCTGGTTTAAGCTGGATATAGCTGGTTTTGGCTGGGCTCCCAGCCTGGCTAGGCTGGTCAAGCTGGTTTTAGCTGGTCATCTCCCAATTATAAGTAGCATGTAGCTAGTCACTGCTAAGAAGTGTAGCATACAGGAAGTCTCTAGCATCATGCTAACATGATTAACATATTAATAGCGTCTAGTTTTAATGCTTAATACACATTTCTAACATGTTATAGCACTTAGCTAATCATAAATAGGATTAGGAGCTGTTAGGAGCTTCAGCATACAGGAAGTCTCTAGCATAATGCTAACATGATTAACATACTAGTTGCATTAGTTTTAGTGCATAATTGACATTTCTAACATGCTATAGCATGTAGCTAATTATAATTGACATGTAGCTAGTCACTGCTAAGAAGTGTAGCATACAAGAAGTCTCTAGCATCATGCTAACATGATTAACATACTAATAGCGTCTAGTTTTAATGCTTAATACACATTTCTAACATGTTTTAGCACTTAGCTAATCATAGATATGATGTGGCTAGTCACTGCTAAGAGCTTTAGCATACAGGAAGTCTCTAGCATAATGCTAACATGATTAACATACTATTTGTATCTAGTTTTAATGCATAAATTACATTTCTAACATGCTATAGCACATAGCTAATTATAAGTGGCATGTTGCTAGACACTGCTAAGAAATGTAGCATACAGGAAGTCTCTGGCATCATGCTATCATGATTTGCATATTAATAGCATCTAGTTTTAATAATTAATACACATTTCTAACATGTTATAGCACTAAGCTAATCATAAATAGAATGTAGCAAGTCACTGCTGAGAGCTTTAGCAAACAGGAAGTCTCTAGCATAATGCTAACATGATTAACATACTAGTTGCATCTAGTTTTATTGCATAATTGACATTTCTAACATGCTATAGCACGTAGCTAATTATAATTGGCATGTAGCTAGTCACTGATAAGAAGTGTAGCATAAAGGAAGTCTCTAGCATCATGCTAACATGATTAACATACTAATAGCATCTACTTTTAATGCTTAATACACATTTCTAACATGTTATAGTACTTAGCTAATCATAAATAGGATGTGGCTAGTCACTGCTAAGAGCTTTAGCATACAAGAAGTCTCTAGCATAGTGCTAACATGATAAACATACCAGTTGCATCTAGTCTTAATGCATAATTGACATTTCTAACATGTTACAGCACTTAGGTTATTAAAATTAGCACATGGCTAGTCGCTGCTAAGTGGTGTAGCATTCAAGAAGTCTCTAACATGATAAGCATACTGATAGTGTCTAGTTTTAATGATTAATACACATTTCTAACATGTTATAGCACTTAGCTAATCAAAATTAGCAAGTAGTTAGTCACTGATAGCATGTGTAGCATCCAGAATGTCCTGTTTATAATATTCATAACAACGCCTTTTTTTGTGAGTTTGCTATGATGGAATGATACATAAAAGAAAGCTCCGCCCCCTACTTATTATTCCATTTCAGTTTGAAGTATATCAACATGCCAGAATAAAAGTCTCAGCAACTTCTGCTTCAGCAGACTTTAAAAACAACTCTCAATCCTCCATATTATTTTGGTATTATTAAGATGAAGAAGAAGAGATCCCAGTTTAATTGAACATATTTAATGAAACATCATTTGCAGTATTTAGGTTTAGCATTATAAAACGCAACATTAGCACAAATAAGGCTAAGGGGCTCTCTGGGGTCTCAAACTGTTTTTAAACGAGTAAAGCAGTAGCTGTTATTGAATCACGACCTGTAGCTTATAAAGCAATCACATTAGAGGGTTTATAGTGGAAGTGATTAAGGTATGACACATTGACTTCCCTCTGTGCTGCAAAAAGCCCTGGAAACACATGCGAGCTCATTAGACCTCAGCCATTGTAATTCCACTAGTTGAGCGAAACTCATTTACTTAATGTATGAGGGCCATTAGTTACCTCCACCACAACATGATGAACACAAACAGGGAGGTCTGGAAGTTCATTAAAGGTGATATTTTTCTGGGCCATCATTAAAGAGCATAAGTTAAGCATCCAAAACTGTTGTGATGATGTTAAATGAGCCTTCCGTGTGACCTTTAAACTTCATTTAGAGGGCAAGTATTTAAGGGGAAGCTATATCGTATGTGCGTGTGTAGATATGGAAATAGCAGGGAAAAAAAAAAAAAAAAAAAATATATATATATATATATATATATATATATATATATATATATATATATATATATATATATATATATATATTTATACAACAGTTCTGTCTGGTTCTCAAATCTGATTGGCTGATAGCCGTGATATATTTAAGTAATATCAGCACCCGTACAGCCTCTTTACCCTTTGTGTATTACTCCGCCCACATAAAGCCAGCAAAAAGCAGACACTACAGATCTAAAGTTTAAAAGATGCTTGCTCAGCTGTTTAACTGTCAGCTTATGATTTGAATCCAAGGTGGAAGAAAGTAGTTCTTCATACAAAAGGGTTTTTGAGACTCTCCATGGTTGATTTTATTTTTATTTACACAATTATGTCGTCAAACTGTTGTATAAACGCAATATCACACGAGTAGCAGTGTGCTATGGCTGTATATCGGCACTGGTGGGGGCACTAAGGCACCAACGCACGCTCCCACCAGTGTTGATATACAGCCATATTGCACTGCTACTTGTGTGATATTGCTCATATATATATATATATATATATATATATATATATATATATATATATATATATATATATATAATAAAATCTAACATGTCAAAACAAACGCAATATCACAGCAATTCATAACTTTTTGATTTAGAGGCTAATTCGTATGAATTTGTACGATCTAATTCGTACAATTTAGTACCATTTGCTCATCACCCAATGAGGGTTGGGTTTAGGGGTGGTGGTGCCACACCTCATTTTTAAAATCCTACATTTTCATGTGACTGAACTAGAAAAAATAAATTCATAAAAATTAGCCACTAAACTGACAAAACGTAAAATACTTATGTTTCCTCATGAGATCAGGCTGGCAAAACAGACAACAAATTGGACAAATATTGCACTGCAAAAAGCAAAACCTATATTTGTTTTATTTAAAAAATGTATGATTTATAGAATGTAGTCACAACATTTGAGCTGTTTCTGACTTGCTTCATCATTTTAACATTTTAAGCTTCAGTTGTCTTAATTAACAGTTCAATTATCAGCATCACTACAAATTGATATCAGGTAATAATGATTTAAATTGTGTTTATCTTTTGAGTATTTTTCCTCAGCTAATGAGCTATGGGCATCGAATGATTTGTCTGTCACACCTCATTAAAATGTTGCGTTTCTCACTTGTAAGGAACTTTGGCGTTTGCCGAAAGTGTCTGCTAAATTAATAAATGCATCAAAATGACATGTGTTATTTGAAATTTATGATAGACTTGAAAGACTTTTGTGCACATAATCAAATTTCACAGCGTATTGTGACTTTCAGAGAGTGTGCCACATATTGGGACCAGAGGTTCTTTAAGCATAAAAGACAACAAGCAAAATAGAAGTCTTAGAATACACAAGAAAGTTACACTGAAACGTATAGCTCAAATAATATTTGCACATACAGTAATACAATATATTCCCAAAAGCTTTTGGACACACTTCCAATATATATATATATATATATATATATATATATATATATATATATATATATATATATATATATATATATATATATATATATATATATATATATATGTTCCAATCATTTCCATGTCCATGAGCGTATACAACCAAACACCAATAGACGCAGACACTTCATTTGTGAAAGAATGAGTAACTCTCAGGGGTCAGTGAATTCAAGTGTGATGCCATATAATTGATCTCATTTTTCCAGGTTGATATTTTCGATTATTTTCCCTAACAGGGTCATGTGACCCCGCTCTGTTAAAGCTGATTTATACTACTGTATCAAGCAAAGTGTATGGTCCAGCGCAGCCTTCATGCAGTCGTATATCCGCACACTTTTCAAAAAACGCAACTACACATATAGTGGAAGCTCTGTGATTGGTCGGCTGGAGTGGGTGACATTGAGAGCCGCGGGAGAGCACAATGAAGCGAGGGTTTACAAGTGTCAAGTCCCATGGAGGAGCGCCGTATGGAAACTTTTGTTTTGTGTTTATCTTATGATTAAAGTTGTTGTATGTCCGCAGGTTCCAGCATCTCTGAATGAGCGAGTTTTAGCCACTTGTACATAAAGGTAACGTTCAGAAAAAAATAAAATACCCTGTAAAGAAACTCGACACACAGAAAGATAGAAACCTATGGCCAGTGTTTCGAAAACATCTGCCCAACTACGCACAACACATAACATAAAAGTACAAAACAAAACAGTATCACAAAAAACTTGTTTTGATTTTCAGGTCTTCAGAGGTCGTACTCGTAAGCTTGCTTATATTAGGTAGAAAACAACATTATCCAATATTTTCATGCTCAGGAAATCCTTATGGTTTCTCAGTCAACAGACAAATCCAAACTAAATCATGATGCATTCCGTCATGAGACACATAAGAGCAAATTGCATTTCACAATCTGCTATAGCACATCTCCAGGCATCATTTTTTAAATGTGTCAGTGTTTTGACTGCTACTGCTGGGATCAGTTACCACTGTTGGTTCTGTTCCTTGTGTTAATTATGCTAATCTATATCTGGTGTACATCTGCCTATTATATTCTATGTTTTCCACAGTATTGGTTTATAATGTAAATTAATAAGTCTAGGATTAGGCCAGTCAAAACTGTATATTTTAACTTATTTGCTAATTTATTGAGTATTTTCCATTATTGTATTGGGTTGGATTGCCTTTAGAAATGCTTTAAAGTTGCCAAGAACTCTAATTTTACTAAATTTTTCCTCAGAAAACATATTTTTTAAGATGCTGTTGACGTGAAATTTTTACCAGATGTTGGTAATTACCAAATAAATCTATATATGCAAGAAAAACAAGTCTAATTAGTTTACAAATTAAATTATGCATAATAAAAATAAATGACAGAGGGGAAAAGGATTGAACACACGAAGAAAGGGAGGTGTAGAAAGGCAGTGAATGCCCAGACAGCAGCTGAAATCTCTCAGTAGTTCTTCAGCAACCCTCTACCCTTTACATTGTAAGTGAATATCAGCTGCTTCAGTCCAACATCTACATTAGCAGCAGGAGGAAGATGAAACCAGAGTGGACATTTCAGCAAGACAATGATCCAAAACACAGCCAAGGAAACTTTCAGAGAAGGAAATTCAAGCTGTAGAATAGCCCAGCCAATCACCTGACTTAAATCCATTTAGAAAATACAAAATAAAGATGGGATGGACATGTTGTTTATTTAGATAACAACAGACAGAAAGAGAGATGGATGGGTGGATGGATATGTTGACTGATGGATGGATTAATGGATGTATGGATGGATGCATGGGTGGGTAGAAAGATAGATTGATGGATGGATGGATGGATGGTTGGTTGGATGGATGGATGCACAAATAAACAGGCAGAAAGAGAGGTGGATGGATGGATGGATGGATGATGCAGATAAGAAC
>NC_141031.1:4860000-4927500 GCF_052040795.2 Danio rerio
TAAAGAAAATCAACAAATTTATTACTCCTGTTTGATATGTTGCTGTACTCATTAAGATGCCTCATAAGTACTCTCTGACCTTGTGAATACATAAATAATAAAATATTAATAATATAAATAAACAACGCACAGATCCACAGATGACCCTGTCATTGTTTCCTGTCCCCCAGTGAACTCCGTTTGACCTTGCAAGACAGCAGGGTCTCGTTCTCATTTCAGAAACACACTGAATAATTATCCATGTCAATGACACAGGCTCTAATGCAGTGCACACATTAATTTAAAACATGGAGCACTAAGGAAACAAAATCTGGAAAACAGCTTTTCATCAGACATGTTTCAGGACAGTGTGTCCAAACAAAGCCTGGACTGTAAACAAGAGACGGATTCTGCCAGATGTGACACGTCTTTCTAACACACAACAATTGATTCTCTTTCTGTTTATTTACACTCTCACTGTTGCATTATAGCACGGTGGAGCAGTGAGTAGCACAATCACCTCACAAGAAGGTCACTGGTTCGAGCCCTAGCTGGCTCAGTTGGCATTTCTGTGTGGGTTTTCTCCGGGTGCTCTGGTTTCCCCCACAGTCCAAAGACATGCGGTACAGGTGAATTAAATAAGCTAAACTGGCCGTAGTGTATGTGAATGTGTGCAAGAGATTGTGGGTGTTTCCCAGACTTTAAAATGGCTCTAAAAAATTGTAAAACTTAACTCTAACCTCCAGCTGATCCACTATAAGGTAGTCCATAGACTACACTATTTCCGCACTAGATTGCACTCTATATACCCCTATGTATCATCCCTTTGTATTAAATGCAAGTCCAATGAAGGTACACTGGCTCACATATTTTGGTTCTGCCCAAAAATATCAAAATTTTGGACGGAGGTGTTCTTTTTTTACCTCCTGACCCTCTTATTGCAACATTAGGCTGGGCTCCTTCCTTTGAAAACTGTAGCTTGGATCAAATCCAGACAGTTCACTATAGAATGACAAAAGGCAAAAAAGGTAATATTATTGATGTGGAACAAAAAGTGTACACCTAAATTTGAGACATGGCTCATAGAGTTTTGTAATGTACTGCACATGGAAAATATTAGATATGAGATTGCAGGTAAACCAAAGAAATTTTCAAAAATTTGAAGCCCTTTTTTGAATGTCTACAGACTGACAGATGAAAACTGAGTGGTGTGGAAGATTCTAAATCATAGCAATGTGAACGAAATATTAATTTTCAATAATTAGGTATGTATAGGTGTTCAAATATCCAAAAACTTTTTTTTTTAATTTATCTCTTTTCCTTTTTCATTTTTTTCCCTCTTCTCTTGTTATCTGTATTGATTTGCACTCTCATATGTATATATGCTCTATATATAATGTACATATGCAGATATTTGACTGGACGTGTGGATATGTGCAGGTATAGATTTCTCATGGACGAATATGATTAAGTATCTGTACAGTTGTGGATGTGCATAAGTATCTACATTTCAAATATGTTTCTTTATTATTATTATTATTTGCTGGCATGGGAGGGATTTGGGGTTTGTTCTTTAAAATGTGAAAAACTTTTAATAAAATATTTAAAAAAAATAAAATAAATTAAAACTGCATTTTTTCTAGCCGAAAAAAAAATACTATTCAGAATTTTTCCAGAAGAAAAAATAATATAAGAAATACTGTAAACATTCCTTGCTCTGTTAAATATAATTTTATAAAATAAAATTAAAATTAAAAAATTAAAAAAACAAAGGAGGGCTAATAATTTGACTTCGACTGTATACCAGAATGGCTGCTGTGGTAATACTAGAAGTTATAGAATTCTGGTGTTTCCAGTGTTAAGTTATCCTCTAATTGTGATCTCCTGTGTGTATATTAACATATTGAGAGAAAGAGAAAGATCTGTAAGTCTGATTTCCAAGAAAAGTAACAGCCCAACATAGAAACACAGCCGCAACTAATGGCGTACGTTCAGGGCAGATGTTTGTTTAGCCGAAGGCAGACAGTGTGGGTGTTCGGCAATATGTGCTTTTGACAAGAGCGTCACACCACTAGAGGTGCAGAAACACACACTTCATCTTTAAAGACATATTCCGCGAGCTTCGATGTCACAGCAGACGTATCGGAACAGAAATGTGTCAGTCTTCAGAGGTTTGGTACCCAGAACAGTAACAAGTTGTTTACTTGTCCTCCTGACTTCTCAAAGTGACTCAGGTGAGCGCGGGGTGACTGATAACGCCTGCTGTAAGCCTGATGGATGACGCTGTCTTCTGATCTTCTGAACGATGAGCAACGTCTCCCCGTGTGTGTTTCTTCTCCTGGTGGAGTAAGTTACTTTCCGCGGTGTTAAAGCATCATTAAACATGTCCTGTCATTGGCCATCTGTTTAACATTTATCCTGGAAACGGGGGGCTCACTTTAAAAAATGCAGGGTTCCACACAGCTCCTTCGGGTTGGACACAACACAAATCGATTTGGTTAACTTAACTGTTTTTACAAATGTAAGTGGATTGAACATGAAACAATTAAACCCCTCCCCCCGAAAAAAAAATTTGTTGATTCAGGTCATTATAAATAAGTAGTTTGAAAATATTTTTTTGAGAGCTGGAGAGAGAAAGAAAAAAAAAAAAAAAAAACAAAAGCAAAACCAGTTAACCCTTAAATCATGCTGAAACGTTCTGGGGTTTGTTCTAAAAACCATCATTAGCTAACTAAGGTCACAAGTTCCATTTTTACAAACAGTTTGTCATTTTGGCGTTGATTCCACAGTATAAAGTAACTTATATAATAGCTTAGATACAGAAAAACTAGTTCAAGCTTTTATGACTTCTAGAATGGATTACTCTAATGCTCTCTATGCTGTGTTTCCATTACTACTAGTACCCTTACTTGGTAGGCATGGTTGTATCTTTTGCACACCGTAAGAAAGAAACCAAAAGCATCCCAGTAACCCTTTAATCTTGCTGAATTGTTCTGGGGGTGCGTTCCTGAAAACCACTGTCAGAAAAGGTTTGTAAGTTCCGTCTTTACAAACAGA
This sequence comes from Danio rerio, assembly GCF_052040795.2. NCBI lineage: Eukaryota > Metazoa > Chordata > Actinopteri > Cypriniformes > Danionidae > Danio > Danio rerio. Next base: position 4,863,037 of record NC_141031.1, read on the forward strand.
GTTTGTTGATTTGGTCGTTTCCCAAAACAATGGTCCAACAAACATTTGCAAACTGCTTTGCAAACTTGTATACTTGCAACTACACCTCAAGAGCTATAGTTAGAAACATAATTCCCGGTTGTGTTCTATTGCCAGATATTCCTCCATGCTCTACTAAACAACTTATTCATCATTGTATGAAAAAATTCACTGCACTCGACACTTGTAAACAAATCGATCCATCAAACTTGCGTGGGTCTCGATCCCACCCACACTTGTCAGCGCTACCAAGCCAACCAATCACGGAGCTTGCGCTATGCAGGGGGTGTAATAATTCATATTACTGTATATATACAGTTGAAGTCAGAATTATTAGCCCTCCTGAAGTATTACCCTTCCTGTTTATTTTTTACCCCAATTTCTGTTTAACGGAGAGAAGATTTTTTCAACACACTTCTAAACATAATAGTTTTAATAACTCATCTCTAATAACGGATTTATTTTGTCCTTGCCATGTTGACAGTGAATAATATTTTACTAGATATGTTTCAAGACACGTCTATACAGCTTAAAGTGACATTTAATGGTTAATTAGGTAAGTCATTGTATGATGGACAATTAAAAAAAAAAAAAAAAAACAGCTTAAAGGGGCTAATAATTTTGTCTTTAAAATGGTGTTTAAAAAATTCTAAACTGCTTTTATTCTAGCCGAAATAAAACAAATAAGACTTTCTCCAGAAGAAAAAAACATTATCAGACATACTGTAAAAATGTCCTTGCTCTGTTAAACATAATTTAGGAAATATCAAAAAATAGCTAAATAAATAAAAAAAAATTCAAAGGGGGGCTAATAATTCTGACCTCAACTGTGTATATATATAAATTTATATATACATATACATTTATATATACATATACAAAAACTCTTATGATAACTGTTATACATTGATTTGCCTAATTAATCTAACTTAATTAACCTAGTAAAGTCTTTAAATGTCAATTTAAGCTGAATAGTAGTATGTTGAAAAATATCTAGAAAAATATTAGAAATGTGTTTAAAATAAAACCTTTTTAAAAAATATTTTCGTTAAAAATAAATTTTAAAAAAATATACAGGGAGGCTAATAATTCAGGAGGGCTAATAATTCTGACTTCAATTGTGATCCACTATGTTTTTTTTTTTTTTTTTTTTTTAAGTGCAGATCTGCATGAAGATTGCATTAGATTGTTTGTAATGCTTTCCGGAGCCGTGGTGCTAAGTCTGAGGGCTCCACAAACCCCTCCCCGAAACACACTTTTCCCTCACAGCCGCTATAAAATTAAATTTTCTTTATCTTGTTTGCTTCTGCTTTATTGTTTTGCATTAGGAGCGCTCGGAAAACAGTCACCGCCCTCCCTCCGCTCAACCCCCACAACTTTACCCACAATCCTTCTGATCACGACAGGTCGCTGGCCTCGGTAATGCCCACACAACAACAAACCCTCAGCCAGACTGTGCAAAACACTAATTAACACATTTTCAAAGTCAATTAGCTGATGATCTTGTATAATTATGATGGTGTAAAGTAATGATCAGACAAGTGTTTACATAGGAGAAGTTCTTGCAATTAGATATCGACACATGCAACAGAATGCAGCGGTGCTTTGGCATTTAATTAGTAAACTGTCCATACATGATGTTATGCAAAGTATTTATTTTTATATTTATTTAGTTTATATTATTAATGGAAGTCTATTTGCTCCTAAAAAGACAAAAGAGTAACAAAAAAAAAAAAAAAGCTTGGTAGCATAATATATTGCATTTTATTAATGGTTTTTAATTATAATTAGTATGCTAAAGTATATATATTTACAATGGCAAAAAAAAATCTATGCCAATCTATGGAAGATCATTTAAATGGCATAAACAAAGAAATAACAAAAAAATAAAATAAATAAAATAAAATCAAGTATAAAACAGAGATAAAAGTCAAAATTGTCACAAAAAAATGCCCAAGGAGTCATAAATGTTAGTCATTAATTTAATAAATGTCATGATGGAGATGTAAGCTTTAAATGATGAGATTCAAAGTCAAACTCGGATGATTAAAAAAGCACAAAACATCACTGACTTCGAAAATACATTATGATCTAAAATTGAAAAGAAGACAAAATGTCAAAATATAGGAGCAAAAAAAGTCAAAATTAGGAAATAGGACATTCTGTCCAAATTCAGCTTTATACAAACTATAACTTTTTTTTCATAATTATGAAAAAAGAAATCCTGATGTTACAAGTAATAATTATGGTGTTTAATCACAATCTTAAAAAAATGTACATGCAAAGAAAGAAGAATAAATGAATAAGTGAATGTAAGAATGTATTTATGAATTAATGAATGAACAAACAAATGAATGGATGAATGAATGAATGAATGAATGAATGAATCATTAAATGAACGAATGCATTTAAGAATGTGTCTATAAATGAATGTATGAATGAATGAATTAATTAATAAATAAAAAAACAAATAAATGAATAAATGTTTTAATGAATGATTGAATGAATGTTAATCCCTTTTGTAAAAATGAATGAATGAATGAATTTATGAATAGATTTTATGAATAAATAAATAAAATAAACAAATGAATAAATGATTAAATTTTTGATTTAATAAATTAATTAATGGATTCATGAATAAATGAATGAATGAATAAACAAACAAATGAATGAATCATTTAATGAATAAATAAATTAATAAATTAATGAATGAATGAACAAACAAACGAAAAGATAAAAATGCCATAAATATGACATTAAATACGTATGATGCCCTGTCACAAATCAACTAATAATTTACTCATATACACCTAATTGTGATGTTCTAAAACTTGTTATAATTCCCATTTATAAGAATCAATAATGACAAGAAACACTTGTTTTTAATTGCTACATTTGCTTAATGTTACTGAAAAAAGTTGCATTTTGAAACCACTAAAACATTTCAAAGCAACTTAACTCGTTAGCATCACTGCTATTAATCACTTTCTCCCAAGCAATTCTGCTAAATGCATTCAACAAGAGCTCCCTCTCTTTCATTAGAATTCTCTGTATGCTCTCTCATTTAACTGTTATTGTCCCCCCTCATAATAATGAGCTTGAAAAACCTCCATCCATCCCCTCATCTGCTCTCTGACAGGCGCTAAATACGTGAGGCCAGCGTTGGGTTCAAGTTTTCCCCAGCGAGCTGCTCTCTCACATCCCTAGAGGTCAGATTCCTTCAGGCCGCCCTTTTTTCCCCCCGACTCCGCTGGTTGGCCGAACCCTCCAAACTTTTTTAATGAGCCGGTCAGGCATCTCAGCACTGCCCTTCGGTGAGTGTTTGCCAGCTGAATGCACTGATGAGAGAGAATATTGATAAAGCTGTCAGAATAGTTTGGCTTTAAGACAATGTGTTTAACAACTCAAGACTTCATGAACAGCTGCCTAGCTAAGTCACTTGGCCATTTAAATTGCAGAGTTTTCCTGCTAATATAGCTGTGCTGCTAGAAGATTGATACATATGACACACAACAAGCATGGTTTAAATCGTTGAAAATTAAATCCCTCGTGAAGCTAATATGGAAGTGACTGAAACTGCAATTCATAGACTGGCCACTTGAGGCTTGCTCCAAAAGGGAGTCGATCCCATAGACTCCCATGTTAAAATGCCCGAAATTTACATTTGAAATGAAGACAACAAAGGATTATTGTGAAAGTGTACCCCTGTATACATTTCTGCAGGACACAAATTATGTAGCCAGAGCTACATATGGCTGCATTTCGTCTTTAAAATGAAAGCTACGGAACGTTATGACACCGCCGATGACTTCTGTTTCTCTCCACAATACAAGCTGACCTCCATGTCTACAGCTTTTCCGCTGGGAAACAGGGTTTAAGTCCGGCAAAGAAAGGTTCCCGAAAGCAAGTAAAACAAAAACAAAAGGCAAAAAATTAAATAAACACGTAAATAACAGGGTGAGAACTTGTTAAGATCTGCAAACATGGAAAAATCAGTCGTCCGCGAGGGCTTGTCTTTTTTTGGATTGCTTTTTCTGCATTGCATCAAGCATGATTTTAATAATAGAACATTGGAAAATTGCATTGGTTCTAATGGAATCTCTAAATCTATCATGAAGCTAATACAAAAGTGACAGAAACTGCAATTTATCCACTGGCCACTTGAGGCTTGCTCCAAAAGGGAGTCGATCCCATAGACTTCCATGTTAAAATGCCCAAATTTACAATTGAAATAAGAACAACACAGGCTCATTGTGAAAGTGTACCCCTGTATACATTTCTGGAGGGCTAAAATTATGTAGCCAGAGCTGCGCATGGCTGCATTTCGTCTTTAAAATGAAAGCTACGGAACAGTGTGACACTGCCGATGACTGTTTCTTTCTGCGATACCAGCTGACCGATTACCTCCATGTCTACAGCTTTTCCGCTGTTGCCCAGTGGCTCAACACGTACATCGGCAGACTTGACAAGCAGAGCAAAGTTGACTGAAACGACAGGGTTTGAGAAAACAGTACAACGTACCAGTTATAATGGATAAAAGTTAATTCATTCTTTCATTAATTCATTTTCTTGTCGGCTATGTGCCTTTATTAATCCGGGGTAGTCACAGCGGAATGAACCGCCAACTTATCCTGCAAGTTTTTTACGCAGCGGATGCCCTTCCAGCCGCAACCCATCTTTGGGAAACATCCACATACATATTCACACACACACTCATACACTACGGACAATTTAGCCAACGCAATTCACCTATACCACGTCTTTGGACTGTGGGGGAAACCGGAAAAAACCCAGAGGAAACCATGCAAACTCCACACAGAAACACCAACTGAGCCGAGGTTCGAACCAGCGACCTTCTTGCTGTGAGGCGACAGCACTACCTACTGCACCACTGCCTCGCCCTGGATAAAAGTTGATGGTGTTAAATGTTCTAATGATATTTGTAGCATAAACCCTTAAAAGCATTAGAAAATGTTGATACGCAAAGGCTATATCAAGAAGATACAATGACTTGCTTCTTAACAACTTCAAAATCTCTAAGGAAGCTGAAGATGAATGGCTTTAAATAGAACTCACAGCTAAACAGATCTGCTCAAAATACAAAACAGGTAAGAATCCGACTGAATATATATAAATAACCTGAACACTTGCCGTTTTCAAAGTTAGCAACGTAGCATTGCGCTCAAACAAGTGCCAACACATTCACATTCTACGCTCACCAGAAGAGCAGCGTTGAGAATTGACTTAAAAGGTAGCAATCATTAATTCATGACACAAAACCTCAAGCTTACATCTATAATACAACTGTAAGTCTATTACAGCTTAGCACATAGCTGGAGCTGCTACCTCCAGATGTTTCTTGTCGGGGTTTGTTCTCTCGGGAGCCAGGAAGAGTAGATTCGTAAAGCGTGCAGAGAGCCGTGTGTGGAGATGAAATATGTTGGGAGTCATCGCCACACACTGCGCCGCCGTACAGATGTTGTACTGCCTGCTCAAGTCTATCTCTACCACTGAAATCTCTCTCTCTTGCTTTTTCTCCTGATGAAAACAGCCCAGATTCTCTCGGCTCCTTCCCATGTCCCCGCTGTCTCTCTGTAATACATTATCCGGGCCCCCTCAGCCATCTGCTCTGATGTTGTGTCTCCAGAAACACGGCTCCCAAATTTTACAGATAATTACGACGAATTTGCAGTTCACTCTTGGGGTGCTTCCACGGCTCCCCTCCACACTCATCAGACCATTTATAATCATACCTGAATTACACAGAACAGATCATAATGACGAATAGAAATGATGTTCATTAACAAGCCGGCGACCCCGGTGTTCATGGTGTTGATATAAATGAATCTTAAGCACGATTTTGTTTGTATCCATCATTTGTTTGGGAGAAAAAACCCATCTCAAATAAAGAAATAAAGGTTGTTTACTGGGTTCACCTACTTCACAGTAGATAAATAATAGTATCTTACCACCTCTTAGGCCCCGTTTACACAAATTAGGGTTTAAAACAGGGTTTTAGAACTAAAATGTTCCACGTCCACATTGACGCTTCACCTAGCGTTTCTGAAAAGATTTCCCTTAACATATACACACTCTGTCTTGCTTTTAAGCATAGCTCCCCAGATCTAGTGGATCTCATCTCACTTTAAGGCTGATTTATACTTCTGCGTCAAATGCTGGCATATGCTACGGCGCTGACGCATAGCCCTTCGCCGTGGCCGTGGCCGTCGGCGTCGCTGACGTGCACCTCTTAAAAAATGTAACTACACGTCGCAACGGCACGTAGCGCAAGCTCTGTGATTGGTCGGCTTGGTAGTGCTGACGAGTCTGGGCGGGACCGAGAGCCGTGTAAATGGTGCGAGCCTGATGGAGCGATTGTTTACAAGTGTGGAGTCCCGTGAAGGAGCTCCGGATGGGAGGTTTTGTTTTGTGTTTACCTCATAGTTAAAGTTGTTGCACGTCCGCCGGTTCTTGCCTCAAAATGAGAGAAGTTGAGCCACTTGTACATCCCTGAAGTGTTCAGGAAAAGCAAAACAGCAGCAAAGAAACTAGACACAGAGGAACATTTACACCTCACTGCCAACTAGCGTTTCGGAAGTGTTAATGCAGACCAACAGAGACAGCGTGCAGAAGTATAAATGCACAGCTACGTGCGTTGCATGCGCCGTAGGTTACGCCGGTCACTTGACGCAGAAATATAAATCAGGCTTTAGTTGTTAAACATGATATTTAATTAATCTGGTCTATATGTTTTTTTTTTTTTTTAGTCTATAACTTCTCAGGTAACTTGGTTTGGTTTGGAGTGCAAAGTTTATATTTATTTATGTCGTTATAAAGTACACTGTTCCCAACGAGAAGCAGAAGCTAGGGAAGTCCTATCCAGCTTCTTGAATGTCTATGCTCCGTGAACTTAGCTTCAATCTGTCCTATGATGCTTGCTTGATGCATTTGTTCATTTGATATCAATTTGAGATTGCTTATTCTGTGTTTTCTCTAATATTAATAATATAGATTTAATTGTCAAAAGGTTTACAGGTAGATGCTTGTGAAATATAGAGAAGTTGACATGCAACAGAAATTAAATTTTTATTTTTTTTTCCCCATTATAGGGACTTAAAACAATCATGGAATGAGAAAAAAATGTGGGCGGTGCAATATAGCCTCATTTACATATTAAGGTGCAGTTTTGTCAATCTGATCACATATAGCAAGACATCAGTGTGACAGAGGTGCTTATATGTGTGAGACGATTGGCTGCAGGGGCTGTGTAATCAGAGTCCAGTTCATGAGAATCAGGTGTGAGGTGCAAAATATTACGGGCTGTGTAGTCCAGTTGAGTAGTGCAGAGGATTTTGTCCTTTGGGAACCAACTGGATCGTTGGAAGATGAGCGTTGATAATAAAATGGAGTAAGATTAATGAATGGATGAAAGTAGGACAAAAACAAGACACTCACTGAAAGCCCCACCTTAAGTTGTTTCAAGGGGAGGGAAGGTCAATAACAGCCAATAAATTACAGACATTATTGTAAAATAACAGATCTTAAATGACAGAAATTTACCAGAAATTTAAATTTAAGAAAATTTCTGCAATTAAATGTTAGTTTTTTTTACTGTAAATTTCTGTAATTTTATTTTACTTTTTTTCTGAAAAAAAATCTTCAGAAACATTCAGAAATAAACCATAAAATTAAATTACTTTTTTTTACAGTGTATATACATATTCAAATTAGAATCAATAAGAAAAAAATAATCATGCCAACTTTAAGACCAATATGATCAGATTTAGTTGTATTTAATTAATTAAGATTGAAGCTACAGTAGACTCTGTATGATCAGTCTATTCAGAACAGGAATGGAAACTTTTCAGTTTAAACATGACGGTAGATGACATGATCACTGATGACTGATTCAAACACGCAGGAATATAATTCCTCAGACACTCTCTCACATGAACAAACTGCATGTCTCAGTAAATACTGTTTTCAAAGAGCTAATCTTGCTGTTGTACTAATAAGCAAGTTTCCTCCTCCATAACAGCAAAGATGAAATAATCAATGCCAGATTCGAAACTGTCTATGTGTGTGTGTTAGATCGCACTGCTAATTTACCAGAAACGTCCTGTCTTCGATCCTTTGGAATTATAGCTCCCATCAAACCCTCCTTTCAGATCAGACGGCGAGAGATCAGGAGAAGCAAACCTCAGAGTTACTTCTCCGAACTAATATGACGTCTCCCACCAAGCGGTTGTCGTATTAATCATCTCAATAATCACTTCGGTGGTAAACTTTTTTTTTTTTTTTTTTGGAAAAATCAACATTATCAGAGGGCTGATCAAGGCCGCCTAGCATCTCCTAGTTATTAATAATTCAAAGGCGCGCTGCATTATGGCGGTGGCCTGCAGGGAGGTGTCACGGGAGAGAGAAGACACCTGGTATTAAAGATCGTATCTGACTGAAGTTCGGATTTGTAAATGGGCTGTCAAGAGCTTTGAGAAACCACACACACACACACACACATGCTGCGCGGCGCACATACACAAAGATCAGTGAGCAGATACTCACAAGCAGCATATGAATGCAGCTTAGAACACACACATACAGTACAGTACGAGTCCCCGAACTGCACACAGATCAGAGTATCAGAAAGAACGCAGGATTAAAAGAGAGCTGGGTGACATTAAAAAGTGTCTCGGGGCTGACTAGATCACTATCGCTACAAAGGAGACTGATAGAAACTAAAAGAGAGAAAGAGAGAGAGAAAGAGATGCCTACTCTAATGTTTTTATTTGTTTCTCACATCAAAAATTCTGTATTCTCTCACATGTGCTAGATGTTATTCTCAAAATCAGGCATATTTGTGATTAGCTGAAATCATTCTGTTAACAAATATCTTGAAGTGAAGATATTCATGAATGCAAATCTTGTTTCGTAAGGGGTTATGCTCTACACCAGTGAAATATGATTACGAGACAATATCGCGCTCTTTATTATCTGAATTTATCATGCAACAGAAGGGAAACATTGCGCTTATGTAATGAGATTAAAACAAAATGTCAGACATAAAGTTGGGGTAGTTAAATTTCTACATTAAAACAAAACCATTAAAATAATTGATGTTAAGTGAGTCACGTGAATTAACCTCCAAAAACCGATATACTGTTCTTCCATTAAAAGCCTCATTTGCATATTGAGTTGCAGTTTTGATAAACTGATCACAAATACAAAGACATCAAATGACTGAGTGTGACTGAGGTGCTTATACGTGTTTGAAGATTGAGTGCAGGTGCTGCGTAATCAGAGTCCAGTTCATGAGAAGCAGATGGGAAGTGCAAAATATTATGGGACATGTAGTCTAGGTGAGTGTAGCAGGTGATGAGTGGAGTGCCATCTTGAGGAGATAATGAGTACTCTAACCAATAATCCTGTTGTGGACACTCAACTGTTGGAGTCATTTAACTTGTTTTATTTTTATTATTTTTTTGTTTATTTATTTATTTAAATTAGCCCGTTATATGCGTGGGATACATTTTGTAAAATTGTACTTTGCTTTTTGAGATTTTAATATAAATTAAAGAGTTTTCAAAGTCAAAGTTTACCACCCTTTCCTCTCTCTCTCTCTCTCTCTCTCTCTCTTTCCCTCTCTCTCTCTCTCTCTCTCTCTTCTATGACAGAAGAGAACAGTAAAAGCAAGTCGATTAAATCCACAACCAAAGAAGCCATCAATCTTGATGTTCCCAAACAGCCACAAATAATTTGCATTGTCTCAGTCAATTAGTTAGCTATTTCTCTCTCTCTCTGCGTCCAGGCAGACCTGTGCGTGTGTGTGTGTGTCTCCGCATTAGACCTAATCAATACACGACCACCCACTCTCTTCTCTCACACAAACTCCAGATTTTCCCTCGCTCTAGATGTTCTTTACTCATCGGGATGGCTCAGCGCTCTGTTATTGTTCACCAGGATGAATCACAGCCCTCGTGTTCCACCAGAGCTCGGCATCATGGGAGGCCTGTGAAACACCAGAGGGAGCGACTCCAACCATCTGAAGCAGCAGCCGGTGCTTGACTCACAGCCGGTGATGACCGTGACCAGCTTCACAAGTCACAAGAGGTCAGTTGTTGAGAAAGCGAACAAAAAAAACAATAATAATAATTTCAATGAAAGAGCGCAAAGGACGAGCGTAAAGGAGCAGTTCGTTATGAGGCCGTTTCATTGGAGCAATTAATGATGAGTAACTTTAAAAGGTTAACGTTTCACACACTCACCCTGATGTTGTTCCAGACCTATATTTCTTTCTTCTAGGGAGCACAAAAGGAGGATACTGTACACGCTGCTTTTTTGGTTTAAGCATGTTATGACTAGACTGTCAAGCTCATTCATTCATTTTCTTGTCGGCTTAGTCCCTTTATTAATCCGGAGTCGCCACAGCGGCATGAACCGCCAACTTATCCAGCACATTTTTACACAGCGGATGCCCTTCCAACCGCAACCCACCTCTGGGAAACATCCACACACCCACTCATTCACTACGGACAATTTTAGCTTACCCACTTCACCTGTGCACGTCTTTGGACTGTGGGGGAAACCAGAGCACCCGGAGGAAACCCACGCGAACGCAGGGAGAACATGCAAACTCCACACAGAAACGGTACCTAAGCCGAGGATCGAACCAGCGACCAAGCGACCTTCTTGCTGTGTGGCGACAGCACTACCTACTGCGCCACTGCATCGCCGACTGTCGAGCTGTGTGAAGATAATATGAAAAAATAAGAAAAGAAAAACGCATATTAAATGTGGTTGACATTCAGGCTTCTGGAGTCAAAATGAGTGAGAATTTAAGGAACTTATTTTGTTTTTACAAATGCATCGATTATAAGAACTATTAATAACTGTAGTTTGCCAAATAGAAAAGGTTGGTTGAATACATCAAATCATACTTTATTTGTTATATATTATAGGTGGGCATAGATAAATTAGACATATATATTTTTTTAATCTAAATTAATCTCGGACTTAATCAAGATTAAAATGGCTCATTTGAGTTCTGCCGAAGACATTCAGAATATGTGTGCTTCCCAAATAATAAGTCTTCGAGAACGGGTTTCTCAAGCCAGGTGGCGCATTAGACCAGGGGCTCATCTCCCATTTCCAAAATGCATCACAAACTGCTTGAGAAATTGTTCTACTATGAAAATTGGTGATGAAAATAAATGATGTTCAATAAGAAGTACTCGTGTTTACTAACTGTTTATTCAATTAAACATACATTTTTAACTGTAGGTCTACATAAGTTCGAAACAGCAATTTTTGATCCCCTTAACCCGACTAAAGTCATAACTGAACTAAACAGAAATGGAGTTAAGAGTTGGAGTATGCAGATATTAGTGGCATTATTGAAGTAAACACGGTAATCAAACTATTATCGTCATTTAGGACATTTTGTTATATTTTCCGACAAGATCCACACACGTGGATGTCAGTAAAGGACCACACACATCGCAAAATGTGAAGTTTTTTTTTATTCCAGTTGACGTGTGTTAATAAATTCCATAACAGTCTCACCAGTCCTTACTCTTTATTTGCATGAAATATCCCAGTTTGTCCCGGGGGCATGAATGAAATGTTCATGAGTGAAAGTGAAACTGCAGAAAGTCAGGCATCCTGCTGATTTGATTCAGAAGGGCACTTTTTTTGTCAGACGGCTCACCGGTCAGGTATACATCCGTGCTAAAATATTAAGGTGAAAGTTATCATAGCTTAGAATAGACCCAGCCCCCAACCCAACTTTGAAAATAGAATAACAGCGCCATTTTTTAAAAATATATACAGATTAAAGTGACATTTAAAGGCTTAACTAGGCAGGTTAGGGTAATTAAGCAAGTTATTGTATAACGATGGTTTGTTCTGTAGATTATCTAAAAAATATGTATATCTTAAAAGGGCTAATAATTAACGGTTGTTAAAAAATTTAAAACTGCTTTTATTCTTGCCAAAATAAAACAAGTAAGACTTTCCCCAGAAGAAAAAAAAATGTATCAGATTGTATCCTACATCCAACATAATTTGGGAAATATAAAAAAAAGAGGAAAAAATAAATTAAAAAGGGGGGGGGGGGGTTAATTTATATTACTACTGTATATATTTTAATTTTTTAAACACCCTTTTAAGGTCAGAATTATTAGCCCCTTTAAGCAATATATGTTTTTCGATTGTCTACAAAACAAACCATCGTTATACAATAACGTGCCTAATTACCCTAACCTGCCTAGTTAACCTAATTAACCTAGTTAAGCCTTTAAATGTACCTTTAAGCTCTATAGAAGTGTCTTGAAAAATATCTAATAAAATATTATTTACTGTCATCATGGCAAAGATAAAATAAATCAGTTATTAGAAATAAGTTATTATAACTATCTTTAAAAATGTGTTGAAAAAAAAAACTTCTTTTTGTTAAACAGAAATTGTGGAAAAAAAACAAACAGGGGGCTAATACTCTGCTGTAAATGTATATTATCTCTTAATATACTCTAATAGAGTAAGAGAAAAAAAAAGAAGAGCATCATGAAAAAAATGTAATTCTAAATTTCCTCTCTAGGCCAAACTATACATTTTATCAAACTTGTTTTCAGCCCAAAATCACTCAGAACCTTAAATGAATATCCTTTTAAAGAAAATCGTTTTTAGAATTTTAGTTACATCTTATAATCCGTACTCAATATGATACTGATTATAAACTCAAACACAGTGTCCCTCAACCACGTTCCTGGAGGACCACCATCACTGCATGTTTTGAATTTCTCCATTGTCCGCAAACCCATTACAGGTCTTTCAGTCTCTGCTAATGAGCTGATGATCTGAATCGGGTGTGTTTGGTTAAGGAGACATGGAAAATGTGCAGTTCTGGTGGACCTCCAGGAACGTGGTTGAGAAACACTGTGTTTGAGTTTATAATCAGTATCATATTGAGTACGGATTATAAGATGTAACTAAAATTCTAAAAACGATTTTCTTTAAAAGGATATTCATTTAAGGTTCTGAGTGATTTTGGGCTGAAAACAAGTTTGATAAAATGTATAGTTTGGCCTAGAGAGGAAATTTAGAATTACATTTTTTTCATGATGCTCTTCTTTTTTTTTCTCTTACTCTATTAGAGTATATTAAGAGATAATATACATTTACAGCAGAGTATTAGCCCCCTGTTTGTTTTTTTTCCACAATTTCTGTTTAACAAAAAGAAGTTTTTTTTTTCAACACATTTTTAAAGATAGTTATAATAACTTATTTCTAATAACTGATTTATTTTATCTTTGCCATGATGACAGTAAATAATATTTTATTAGATATTTCTTACAGTATATAATTAGTTTCATATTCAGTACGAATTATAAGATGTCTTCTTTGTCTCACTTTCTCTACAACAGCTTTACATAACAAATGTGCCACCTGTGTCTCATAAACAGTTTATTTGCTTTTTGTCTTGCTGTTTTTTGGTAAAAACAGAAGAGGTGTGTTGTGGCTCGGCCAACAAGCTCACAGCAATTTCAGAACCTCTTGGCCAGATCTGCTGGCTGAGCAGGAAATTTGCATTAATCGCTTTATCTATTAAATGTTGAAAGAACATATTCAGATCAATGTGCTGTGACCAAGAACTGCTACAGCTCAAATGCAAAATAAACTCACCATGTTAGATGGCAGAAAGGCATAACTTTTAAAAACTGCTTTTAGTCATGGTGGCTAGTCAGTTTCCAAAGCTACTAGTCACTCTGCATTTTCACTATTCTTTTATATATATATATATATATATATATATATATATATATATATATATATATATATATATATATATATATACACAAACACACAACAGTTCTGTCTGATTCTTGAATCTGATATTTCGCCATTAACATCACACAAAGGCCTCTTCACCCTTCACCTTTGTGTATTACTCCGCCCATATACAGTAAGCAACAAGCAGAGAGATGCTACCAGTTTGACAAATATTACTGTTGTTGGACAACAAAATGTACTTTTGATGCTTTTATAGTTGAGAATGCAGTTGCTTAGATTGCAACTATGCAGTTTATTTATAAGAATAGTTCCTATTTTAAAATATTTACAATTTCTGAGAGCGCTCAACGGCAGCCATTAGCCTGCCATAGTGTAACGTTAGTAGACCAAAGACGGTTGACGTTGACTATCTACAAGATGGCGCCAGGACCGCATAATGAGCCCTTGATTAAAACTGTAGTGTGTTTTCTAGAGCGTGAAGCTAAAAAACAAAAGCCTCACGGTTTTTAAGTGGACCAGATAGAGTCAATAAGAAGCTGCGAATAAGAAGCTGTATTCAGCCTTGTCCCTCCTAAACGCAAACACAACAGCAGTCTGTTAATGATTGCGCTGCTTTTTTCAAGGTTAATTATTGTGATATTGTAACGGTCACTTAATGTTTGATATGCATTGTGTATAAATGTTCCCTTTAAGGGGACTTCTTCTCTGGTTGCTTTACCTTTGAGAAGTAAGCAGGCATGTGATGGTCACTCTACCGCTGTACTATTCTTTTATTTCAATAATGTAAAATTTTATTTTGTGACGGATGTTTGAGCGTCTTTTTCTTTTCCTTGTGCCTAATCATTGTCTTTGACTGGCATTTATGTAGTCGGCAGAACTTGGGAGAAACGCATATATATACATATATATATGTATACAGACACACACACACACACATATGCACAAATGGCATGTAAACACATCAGCCTTTCACAGAAATATTCACTACTCGAGTACTTTTAAAAGGGCTACTTTTTACTCATACTTTGAAAAAAAAAATTACAACAGATACTTTTACTCTACTTGCACTACATTTTTGGTTAAATAATGGTACTTTTATTTGAGTAGGATTTTTCAGTACTCTTTCCACCACTGCTAAACATATTGGCTAATTAACATTAATTCAATTTAATATAAGCCTTTTTTGTGGAAGCAAGCATTTATTTTATTTTATTTTATTTTATTTTATTTTATTTTATTTGTCAAATGTTTGTCAAAATAAAGCTGTGCGTGACTGTGTCTTTAGATTCTAAAGCTGTTCTCCTCTTGCTTTCATGAGGCTTCAACAGATCTGCTTCTGCTCCTCGTGTGTTGAGCTGCGATCACGCCTGCACCTGTGTGTTTCAGCTCAGAGAATGAAAGTTTGAGATTTTCCGGAGACTGATCATTTTACCAGCCTGTGTGTGAGAGTTCAGCCCTCAGATGGGAATGATTTATGTGTCATCATTGTTCAGGGCTGTGATCACACCTGCACGAGAGCCGGAGACACACAATACTGACAGACGCAAAAGATTAGAATTTTCTCTGTAAAATGCCGGTTAGAGTTTCTCTGCTTTTAGCCAGTAAAACTTCACGCCAGGAGGCAAAAAGTTATTCTCTTCACTGCAAAATTGTTTCCTTACTTGGCATTTGTGCATATTCTTGCATTTCAAATATTTACATCCTTCAATTATATTAATGTCGTTTACACTGGTGGATTAATTTGTTTTTTATTTAAGATATTTAAGATTTTTTTTTGTTTATTTCACATATAATGTTTTAGTTATGATACTCCCAAAATAATTCCACAGAAATCTGCAAATTTTTACCAAAATTCTCCGCAGAAATTGTAAAATATGTCCGCAGATTCCATCTGGCCCTGTTCATTTTTAAGCCATACTTACATGCTATTTCTGACCGAGTATCCAGAGTAGCGGTAAACAATATAGGGAGCGCGTCACACGTCGTCATTGTTTAAAAATGAACCAATGTGATTATAAAAGCAACTTCACCTCAGTAAAGCAGGCTAGACGTAATAACGCTATTTACTGATGTTTGGTTGTTAAACTAGATAAAAATTTACATTATTGATGCTGTAGAAGGCCCTTATGAAACTGAAAATAGTCACATCGATCAATCGCCGGGAGATTTCAGTGGTTGAACAACACTTCTGTGAATATAACCAATTTTTAATACCTAAATCTACATCAGCTCTGCGTGACAAAAATATTTGTAAAAAAGAAAATTACCTGTATAAGAGAAATACTTTGTCGTTCTTCCTTCAGCGTGCAAAAGTAACTCCAATATTAATTCAGGATTTTTTAAAAGTTTTGATTTAAAATGTTTACTCTCTCTCTCTCTCTCTCTCTCTCTCCCTCTCTCTCTCTCTCTCTCTCTCTCTCTCTCTCTCTCTCTCATGAACTTGCAGCACGAGTATGCACAAACAGGTGTGTAGTAGTTAAAATCTGCATTTGCTGACAGACAGTTTGAGCTACGTATCAGAATTACGGGAGATGTCGGCCGAACACTAATTTAAATGAATTTTTTTGTCTTATGCCTCACCCAGAATATAAAAATACATATACAGTTGAAGTCAGAACTATTAGCCCCCCAGAATTATTAGCCCCGTTTATGATAACAGCAAATAATATTTGACTAGGTATTTTTCAAGACACTTCTATACAGCTTAATGTGACATTTTAAGGCTTAACTGGGTTAACTACCCTAGGGTAGTTAGGCAAATTATTGTATAATGATGGTTTGTTCTGTAGACTTTCGAAAAAAAAAATAGCTTAAATGGGCTAATAATTTTGACCTTAAAATGGTGTTTAAAAATTACAAACTAGCCAAAATAAAACAAATAAGACTTTCTCCAGAAGAAAAAATATTATCAGACATGCAGTGAAAATTTCTTTGCTCTGTTAAACACTATTTGGGAAATATATTTAAAAAAAAAAAAATCAAAGGGAGGCTAATAATTCTGACTTTAACCATAAATACATTTAGATCATTTACTTTAATTCATAACACCTTTAATTAAAGATTTTTTGCTTAGCAAATTAAAGCAAAATCAGTTAAAAAATATTGGATCTATGATGGTAAAAAAAAAAACAATTTAAAATCAAATGCTTGTGAAAGAATCACTCTAAATCATTCATGAGTATTCTCATAATAAACTCCTCTCTCATCTTGCTCTTGCTTTCTACTTATTTCTTCCCTTCTTAAATCAATGTACCAAAAGGTCATCTTAAATGTAAGTAATATTAGAAAGGTCTGCACTCTTATGAATAATCTGAAGCAACAGTAAAATATGCACGCCACTTTAAGAACATTGAGTTTGAAGTCTGAATCTTGAGGTCATGATTTTACATGAAATATTGCACTTTTAAGCTATTAACCAGCTAATTCAGAGATAGAAACGTACCAGTGCATTTACTGCCCGTGTCAAGTGATTCCTTGGCCTGTAACTGCTAGTCTTTCTCAGGGAAAAGCTTAACCTTGGCCTACGTTATTTTTATTTTCATTTTATTCTGATATTCGCTTCAAGTAACATTTAGAGAGTTTTTTTTATTATTTATTTATTATTTACTTGACCTGATGGCAGCATGATGGCGCAGTGGGAAGCAGAATCACCTCACATCGAGAAGATCGCTGGTTCGAGCCCTGGCTGGGTCAGTTGGCATTTCTGTGTGGAGTTTGCATGTTCTTCCCGTGTTCACGTGGGATTCATCCGGGTGCTCCGGTTTCCACCACAGTCCGAAGGTATGCGCTATAGGTGAATTGAAGCTAAATTGGCCGTAGTGTGTGAACGTAAGAGTGTATGGGTGTTTCCCGGAATTCGGTTGAGGTTCATTCCGCTGTGGCGACCCCTGATTAATAAAAAGTCTAAGCCAAAAAGAAAATTAATGAGTAAATGAACTTGACCCGAGGTGTGAGCTTAAGTAATCAGAACATAAACATAAACAAATGTGGAAAAAGTGAAGCGCTATGAATATTTCACTGCCTGGAATTTGCCTAAAGGCATCTGAAGGACCATAAGAAACAAAATTCTCTAGTCTGATGAGACTGAAATTGAACTCTTTGGAGTGAATGCCAGGAGTTACATTTAGAGAAAAGCAGGCACTGTTCACCACCAGGCTAATACCATCTCTACAGTGAAGCATGGTGGTGGCAGCATCATGCTGTGGGGATGTTTTTTCAGCAGCAGGAACTGGAAGACTAGTCAGGATAGAGGGAAAGATGAATGCAGCAATATACAGAGACAACCTGAATGAAAACCAGCTTCAGAGTGCTCTTGACCTCAGACTGGGGTGACGGTTCATCTTCCAGCAGGACAATGACCCAAAGCACCCAGTCAAAATATCAATGGAGTGGCTTCACAACAACTCGGTGGATGTCATTGAGTGGCCCAGCCAGAGCCCAGACTGAAATCCGATTGAACATTTTTGGAGAGATCTAAAAATGGCTGTACACCGCCGCTTCCCATCCAACCTGATAGAGCTTGAGAGGTACTGCAAAGAGGAAAAAGCAAAAACTCCCAAAGACAAGCTTGTGGCATCATATTCAAAAAGACTTGAGGCTGTATTTGCTGCCAAATGTGCATCAACAAAATATTAAGCACAGGCTGTGAATACTGATGTACATCTGATCTTTTAGGTTTTTTAATAAATGTACTTTTTTTTTGTCACATTGTCATAATGGGGTATTTTGTGTAGAAGTTTGAGAAAATAAATGAATTTAATCCATTTTGAAATAACATAAAAAATGTGGAAAAAGTGAAGCGCTATATAATATAATATAATATAATATAATATAATATAATATAATATAATATAATATAAAATAATATAATATAATATAATATAATATAATATAATATAATATAATATAATATAATATAATATAATACGATACAATACAATACAATAATATAATATAATATAATATAATATAATATAATATAATATAATATAATATAATATAAAATAATATAATATAATATAATATAATATAATATAAAATAATATAATATAATATAATATAATATAATATAATATAATATAATATAATATAAATTATTTTAAAAAATTCATAAAAGTAATTTTATTAAACTTTCCAACGTTAAAAGATGCTGGAAGAAAGACAAAGGTCTCATAATAAAAATTAAAAGCATAGATATACGAGGAAAAGAAATAAATAAAATAAAATACACAAAAAACAAAAAACTGCCATTTTACACATATTTTTTACAGTGCATTTCTTTAAGTTACTTTACACCTTGGTGTACAAAGCCAGCCAATAAGAATCAAGCTTGCCTTTTCAGAAGGTTTTAGTTATTTATGTGTGCTATATGCACCAGACAGTCAGTGAATGGTCTGTGGGCTTCTCGTCTCAGGCTATTCAACTGCAGTCAGGTGGGTTTGGCGACTGACAGGCTCCATCTGTCTATTCATGCATTAAACGCTGCACCAACAGCCAGAGGATTGGCTGCTTCCCTTCTCCAACAATTCTGTTTTTTTTCCCCTTTCTCTGGCTTTCAGTATCCATGACACACAGACATTGTGGTATTAGTGGTTTATGAGGACTTTTCCAAAGTGTAATGTATTTTATACTGTAAAAAACACTTATTACTCCTGAACCCAACCCTGACAGAAAACCTGTGGCAAATGAAATGTTCAAATGTTGAAACATGTCATTAGGTATTTTGATGTACAAGAATGTTGCAATACAGGCCATTTTCATGTCAGTATACACGTTTGTCCTTGTAAACCACCACAAACAACATACACAGGTGTGTTTTTTGAGAACTGTAGGGGCATTTCATAGGTTTCCATTGATTTATACTGTACAAACTGTGTTTATTCTATTTATTGACTTACCCCTACCCTATATCCATAAACCCAAACCTCACTGGAAACTGAATAAAGTTTTACTTTATGAAAAAAAAAAATCTTTATTGCTATCAGGCTAATGATAGTGTCTATGACCTAACCCTAACCATAACCCTAACTCTACCCCTAAATGCATTGCTCACAGGAAAAAATATGGCAAATATAAAATGTTTAAAGATGCCCTTAAATATGATTTTTTAGCAATTTGAATTACAAGAACACAATGCATTTCCTTTTAAACCACATCAGTGTTATAATACAGGTCCTACCCATATTATTATACACATTTCTGTCCTTGTAAACCACCAAAACCAGTAGATACAAGCACAAGTTTGTTTTTGAGAATTGTGGGGACATTCCACAGGTTTCCCCATTGTTTTTATTCTTTACAAACTGCACTTATTCTATTCTTTTGCCCTTGCCCCACCCATAAACCCAAACCTCACATGAAAACTATGTACAGTTTTACTTTCTGAACAAAAATGCTATCAGGGTAATGATATGGCCTAACCCTAATCCTAACCATTACCTTAATGCCTTATTCATACTAGCAACACTCTTGTAGCTGATTTTAGCTTGCGGCTTTTTATCTGCTGCAAATGCGGGTCTATGTAGGTCTACAGCACATATACAACCTGCCTCTCCGGGAGCTGAGACAGGATCCCGTGAGCTTTAATGATGCTCCTATAGCCCTGAGTCACACCCTTGACTTTATGCACATTTCTGTCCTTGTAAACAAGCAAAACTTGTACACACACCTTGCTTTTAAGAATTGTTGGGACACTCCATAGGTTTCCATTGTTTTTATACTGTACAAACTGTATTTATTCTGTAATATACTGTAATCTATTGCCTTACCCTTTCCATAAAGCCAAAGCTCATAGGAAATAGAGGTCTGCATTTCCGAATAAATCGCGGGAGCAGTCGGTAACGGGTTTAATTTGGGATGGGAGCGGGCTGTCTAGCAATATCGCTCCCGACTCCTGAGCGAGCACGCGTAGGTATGTGTGTAAATGAAATAGCACGATGCTGTGTTTAGCTTGTTTGTTGCTGTGTGTGTGTGTGTGTGTGTGTGTGTGTGTGTGTGTGTGTGTGTGTGCGCGCAAATAAGAGAGAGAGCAAGTGTGTGCTTGGTGCTTATGTGTGCGTGTGTGTGTTAGTGTGCACGCGTGCGAATGAGAGAGAAAGAGTTTTGCCTGTGTGTGTGCTTGATGCTTATGTGTGTGTGTTAATGTGCGCACGCGAATGAGAGAGAGAGAGAGAGCTTTGTCTGTGTGTGTGTGCTTGGTGCTGTGTGTGTGTGTGTGTGTGTGTTTATACAGACAGCTTGTTATAGGCTGTCTAGACTGTAGTTTGGTGATTTCGGTCCCCCCCGCTCTTTAGCGGGATCGGGAGCGGCGGGTAGAAAACGGGGTGGGTCGGGCAGCGGGACAACACATGCTTAATATATGCGGGAGCAGTCGGGTTCGGGCTAAAACCTGGCGGGTGCGGGCGTGAGCGGGATTCAAAATTTAATCCCGCGCAGATCTCTAATAGTAAACTATGTACAGTTTTACTTTCAGAAAAAAAAAATTCTAAATAAAAACTTCTGTACTGTTATCAGTTTAATGATAGTGCCTACAGCCTTACCTTAACTCTACCCCTAAACCAAACCCTCACAACAAATAATGTCAATCATTAGATACTGATAAAAGCACATTCTGGCCAGTTAACAAGCATTTTATTTCAAGAGTTCACACTTAGCTGATGATTAATTATAAAAGCTTGTTTGGCAGGCTGTCCCGGGAGAGAGCCCTGAGCTCATAAGATCCTCAAGCCCAGGGCTCCCTCCCGTTGCAAGGCGGGAGGGGAGTTTGAGCTCAGGTAGATCTCGAGAACTCCCCTGCTGTAGCAAGTGATTGCTCTTGAAAATAAGTACGTACTAGAAGCGTGTCTATAGTGCCAATTTGGATTGTTTAATTGACTTAATTGCAAGTTTTTAGGCTCTCGGGAGGAAACCGGGGAACCCGGGGGAAACCCACGTGAGCACGGGGAGAAGTGCAAACTCCACACAGAAATGTCTGCTAGCTTGGTTAAGCCAGGAACCAGAGACATTCTTGCTGTGAGGCGACAGTGCTACGCACTGGGCCACCGTGTCACCCGTCTAAGAAGGAGGAGTAGGGGAGGAAGGGGGGACTCTTCAAAACGAAGATAGCAGTGGAATGAAACCCAGGGTATTTATAGTAGTTTAGGAGTCATCTGATTGGAGCGTAGTGAATTGGATAATGCGGATCCAGCCGCTAGCAATCATAAGCACGTGATCCTCTCGAAATTTGTTTATACATAAACTTCACTTAGTGAGGAGCAGTGAGTGAGCGACTGGTTGTCCTCAGAAATATAGCTAAACCTCCACACACATACACACTTCTCAATGTGAGTTATTTCAGATGATCAGTGCCACAGGTAGTCTAGTGGCAGAGAGACACATGGGCTCAGGACCAGCGTCTGTCTCTCTTCCTCTACTTCACTCTGCTTCCTCAGCCTCTTTCTATTCCTTCACTTGCAGTTGTCAGTCTGCCTTTCTCTTGCCTCGCATGTTGTCTGTCAACATTGTGTCCACTTGATTTCCTTCATGTCAAGATGTCCTGCTCTTGCAAAACTAGTCTTGCTTGCTCATATCTTCCCCCAACCCTCGTTCTTACTTTATGGTGAATCCTACTATATCATCAAGTCAACATGCACACACTTTGGCAGGGAACCTCATTGTTATCTTAACTTTTATTTTCAACCAGATATTGACAGAATTATGTCAAAAAGTAAATTACAAATACTTACCCATCAAATGTATTTAACACTAGAACTGCCATGGTGTAAAATGCTACCCATCACTGTTCGGATGTAAATGACAGACGTTTAATAAAACATTCAAGCCTTCAAATCATTGACTCTACTAAAATAGTCTCATTGACATGACTAACGCAGAGTTTGATGGTGGAAAACTATGGAATAAAATTCACGTAAAAAAAAAATTCACGCATCCGTAATTATACAATCGTAAAAGAAAATGGAGCGCACTTGTAATTTTACGAGGGTACAATTCCAAAATCTGCGATTAGAACAGACACAGATACGACATTTTTTTTGACTGTTTGTATATAACTGATGAATTTACGATGGGTGTACTTTACAAACACGAAACAGAGTTTCATCTTGGACACGAAGTCCTGATTACGAGTACGAATCAAACAGCGACACTGCACTGTCAAAATTATGTCATCGCTGTCACAGGCATTAATAAACAAGCGAGAGTCATCGATCACAACGGCGCGCCTGCTGGGCACTCAGAGCCCCCACACACCGTCTCAGGTAAGAGTTTTGTTATTCCCTCTTTGAGAAATGTCCGTCATGAGCTGTAATAAAGGTTGAGACATAATGAGGTCCATTTTCACTGTGTTTCTTAGACATTTTACAGAATCAAAATTAAGAATGGGCTGAGGATAGTGAGCTAGCGTAATCTAAGTTAACATTAGAGGCATATTATCTTTAAATTTGTACAAAGTGAGGTATTAGAAACTATTAATATAAATGTTTGTTTTGGTATTTGTTATTATTTGTTTGTTATATTACTTGATTAAACTATTAGTCACATAATAAATAAACTATTACCAGAAACATTTATATTATTATATAGCCTTATGCTATTCTGTGTGTCTCTCTCCTTCGTTGTTTGTTCTATATTGGTGATTGCTTAATCACCACATTATATTTAGCTTATTCTAATTTATTTAAATTAATTATTGAGAGTAAAAAAAAATCTTTTTATCTACCAATACTGAATAAATCTGTCTAATTTAGTTTGTGTTCTCTGGTGATCTTATATGGTATTTGTGAGTTACTTAGACAGTTAAAAAAGGTGACTTAATCTACAGATATCATGTTATAGTTGTAACAGTGTTCAGTGATTCACCGATACTGCGCTCGCTGCCTCTAATGTTAACTTAGATTACGCTAGCTCACTATCCTAGTCCCATTCTTAATTTTAATTCTGTAAAATGTCTAAGAAACACAGCTAAAATGGACCTCATTAAGTATCAACCTATATTATAGCTCATGACGGACATTTCTCAAAGAGGGAATAACAAAACTCTTACCTGAGACTAAGGGTGTCACGATCCTCCAAATCCTCGATTCGATTACATTTTCGATTCTAAAGGCACGATTCGATTCAATTTCCGATTATGAATAATTAATTAATTAATGACCAATTAATTATTTGTAGCCTACCGTTTAAACTACCTGACCTGCATGGTCTTTGTTTAACCCATAACCAAATCATACAGTAAATGAATAAAGGCAAGTTACACACATAATTACCACCTGTAAATCAATTTTTTCTGCGGGACTCGTGAATAGGCAGTGATCTGTGTCGTTATAATGGCGTCGGTAAAAAAAGACGCACAACCAACAGGAACCAGCCAACAGTATCTGAGGTGTTCGCTAAAATGACTAAATACAAGTGAGTGAAAGATTGAAGCAGTCCTCTGACTGCCTGGACCTGCTGTCTGGAGCGCATGGCTGTGTGTGCGTCTGTGTCTGTGTGGTCATGTGATGTGCATTTTCAGAGGAAGGAGGGCTGCTCAGAAATGCTACACGCCACTGTGGATGTCAAATCGTTGTCATTCTAAAATGCCATTTAAAAACAAAGACAGTGTAAACAGGGCCTGAGTGTGTACTTTTCGCGAGCTGATTTGCAACGGGGGCGGGCGGAACATCGCGATGCCGGTGTTGTCTATAGGACGAACCGTACGTAATACGTACATAGCAGAGCTTGCAAAACTGTGTTTTTTTTTTGTCGACAACACGAACGTTGTCAACATAACTCACTGGAAATCCAAAATGCTTCCACACCGGCGACTTCATTGAAAGAGGAGAGGGTTTAAGTTCTGTCGACGGGTCTCCTGTATTTGCAGTTCAACAAGCACTTCAACAAGCCTGTTTTTTTCCCGCTTGGCAAGCCAAACTGACGTGACATGGGGTCGTGGCAGCATCGACGATTCTATTTTTTGATTCGATAATCGAAATTTAGCATAATCGAATTTTTAATTGAAATCGTGACACCCCTACCTGAGACGGTGTGTGGGAGCTCTTAGTGCTTAGCAGGCGCGCCGTTGTGATCGATGACTCTCGCTTGTTTATTAATGCCTGTGACAGCGGTGACATAATTTTGTCAGTGGAGTGTTGCTGTTTGATTCGTACTCGTAATCAGGACTTTGTGTGCGTGATGAAACTCTGTTTCGTTTTAGTAAAGTACACCGATCGTAAAATCATCAGTCATAAACAAACAGACAAAGAAAATGTTGTGTCCGTGTCTGTTCTAATTGCAGATTTTGGAATTGTACCCTCGTAAAATTACGAGTGCGCTCCGTTTTCCTTTACGATTTTATAATTGAATTTTATTTACGCACAAAATATTTATGACAGGGATTTTATTCCATAGAAAACAAGTTAGAAGAACAAGTAAATGCAAGTATAAGCATATCTGCATGCATTTACGCAGTGATTATTGCATACTTTTAGGCTGAGTGTCCACCGAAGTGTTTTTTGTGCTGCAGAAATGCGATCGCTGTTCTAAAAATGCTCAGCTTTGAGAGTGTTTGCAGGATCATAATGGATCACTTGCAAATGTTTTTAAAAAGCACGTCTCTGATTTTTTTTGGTTGAATCAGCCTCATGACTCACTGAGTGACTGAATGAGAGAGAGATGATCCACACATCTCAGATGGCTGATCTACAGAACGCCTACAGTCCCAACACTGTCCATCTGATTCATACTGCATACAGACGCCAAGAGCTGTTCCAATGTGACTGGTCTCTGTGCATGTCCATCAGATGGACTTCCAGTGGGCAGTTCTTGGCCAGATCTTGGTAAAAGCACATATGACTTCATTTGCCTTTATATTATTGTCTTCTACTGGACTTGAACTTCTACTGGTTGTGCTAATATATTTGTTTTATTTTAATATATTTGTTTATTTATATTTTAAATCTTACCAGGTCTAGGTCTGGTTAGATTTGTTCAAGTTTCTAATTGAAAATAAAAGCCCAAAAAAAATAATAATAAAAAAAAATTTATATATATATATATATATGTATGTATGTATATATATATATATATATGTATATATATATATATATATATATATATATATATATATATATATATATATATATATGTATGTATGTATGTATATATATATATATATATATATATATATATATATATATATATATATATATATATATATATATATATATATATATAATAATTTGATTTATTTTTTATTATTTTGCAGAAAATATTATTTGGCCAAATAAAAAAGTCTTGATTTATTGTGACTGAAAATCAGGGATATTTGACTAAATACCATATCAAGATTAAAAGATAAAAATTATAAAAATTACCAAATTATTACAAGTAGAACGCTTTTAAGGTTTTTTGTTTGTTTGTTTGTTTCTTTGTTCATTTGTTTGTTTATAGTTGAACAGGTTTAAAATAATTTAGTTACTGAATCATGTTTCTTTTCTGTCAAATACATACAAACATGCACACATTCACAAGCACACAAACTTGCGTATGCATGCACACACAAACTTAAGCAATCAAATAGATGGATGGATGGATGGATGGATGGATGGATGGATTGGTGGATGATGGATGGATGGATTGGTGGATGATGGATGGATTGGTGGATGATGAATGGATGAATAGATGGATGCACGGATGGATGGATCGATGGATGGATGAATGAATGAATGGTTGAATAGTTGGATGGACACATGAATGCATGGATGCATAGATAGATGGATGGATCTATGGATGGATGGGTGAATGGATGAATAGATGGATGCATGCATGGATGGATGGATGGAGGAATGAATGGGTGAATAGATGGGTGGACGCATGGGCCAATGTATGTTTGTATGTATGTATGTATTTATGTATGTATGTATGAATGTATGAATCTATGGATAGATGGATGGATGCATGGATGAATGGATGGGTGAGTGGGTGGACGAATGGATCGAAGAATGAATGAATGGGTGAATGAATGGATGGATGATGGATGAATGGGTGAATAAATGGATGCAATGATGGATGAATGGACACATGAACACATGGGCGCAAGGACGGATGGATAGATGCATAAATGGCTGGATGGATGAATTAATTTATGGATGGATGAATAGAAGGATGGACGCATAAATGGATGAAAGCATGCATGGATGAATGGATGGATGGAGACATGAACCCATGGGTGCATGGACGGATGGATAATTGACTGGCTGGCTGGATGGATGGATGGATGGATGGATGGATGGATGGATTTATAAATGGATGAATAGAAGGATGGACGTATAAATGGACAGATGGATGGACGGATGGATGGATGGATGGATTGACACATGAACGCATGGGCGCATGAACGCAAGGGCGCTTGGACGTATGGATGGATGGATGGATATATGAATGGATGAATAGAAGGATGGACACATAAATGGATGGATGGATGGATGGATGAGTGTATGAACTAATTAACCAGATGTATCAAATTAAAACTTACATTAAAAGTTATTTGAAAATACCCTTTCAAGCTCATTTTTTAAATTTGTAATTAGGCTTACACACACACACACACACACACACATACACTAACACAAACACACACACACACAAACACACACACACACACAGTTGAGGAAGCAGTCAGTCCAGACAACAAGTGTGTGATTTGAAGCGCTGCCGTTTGCTGAGGGGCTTTGGAAGCCTGAAGAGCTGGCTAAAAAATCCAATTTCATCCCGCCAGTCTCCACCCGCAGATTTACCCACATCTACCTTGACTGAGTGAGTGAGTGTACGTGTGTTTGAGTATTCCTGTGGCCCGAAGCCACGTCTGACTGAACCAGCAGGAGAAACATCACATTGCACACACTGAGCCAGATTCAAACACACACACACACACACACACACACACACACACACACACTCACAGGTGGGCTGGCATGGACATATTACAAAAGATGCACGCTTTCATTCAGAGACCCACACAAAGAAAGCTCAGCCCCCAGAGCATCAACCCTCGGCAGCATTCACAAACAAACAATACACAGCTGATAAAGAACTCAGATTGCTTCTCAAAACAGTTCAGCACCAAAGTCAACTGCGAAGAAAACTGAAGAATTCTTCACCGATGAAGTACAATTGTTGCTGTTGTGGTAATGACTCACATAAATGTGCTGGAACATTTTATATTGACTTATTTGACAGACATTTTATAAAGAAGTGACATAAATGAGGACATTACTGTATTTTAAATTACATTATATTATATTATATTATATTATATTATATTATATTATATTATATTATATTATATTATATTACACAGCACAATTAGAAGGAACAAATTTATACACACTTGATTTGTTTCAGAAATAATGGCTTTCCCACAGGTCACTGATTTGGTTTGTTTTTTGTTTCTCATTTTTCAATCGATTCTCAATCATGTTTATATCAGGACTCTGGGCTGCCATTTCATTATTTCAGTGCTTTCAGCTTTATGTAGCTGTATATGTATATATATTTCCTTATTCCAATCCTTTAAACTTCGATTAGCTACTTTACCCTAAAAAAATCACATTTACTTTCTGAGACATAATTTTGTGTCCAACCAGTTTTCCATAGATTTTCAGTCAGGTCTATATCAGGACTCTAGGCTGCCATTTCATTATTTTAATACTTTCAGTTTCATTTAGCCATTTTGCCTTAAAAATAACTAATTTGCTTCTGAGCCATAATTTTGTGCCCAACCATTTTTCGAAATGAATAAAAAGTTTCCATTTTTTGGCTGAAAATGTTGTTGCAATTCATGCTGCAAAAAACACCCCCAAACTGAAAATGTTATCCAAATCTAATATATGAGCAATTCCATGCAAATGTCAACCTTGCCATGAAAAAAATAATAAGTAGCGAAGTTTTTTGTTTTTTTTTTTGTGTGTGCAGGCTTGTATTTTATGGTACTGTAGACATACTTAAAAATGTATCTGTCAATGTTTTCAAACAATTATATCTGATTTAATAAAATCACACAATTTCATCAATTTCGCCAATTTCACACGTCACATCCATAACGGAAAAAAAAAAATCACATCAATAACAAAGCTTTTTTGACCAAATATATAAAATAAAATAAAAAATATCAATAAATCAAAAATATTAATCATTTTTGTTTTATAGAAAGCCGACCCTTAACCTTAATGCACTTTACAGTAATTCACACAGAATGTCTACAAAGTATGACTTTTTTCCATAACACATTATTATTCCCCTCATTTAAAATCTAAAAAAAAGTTACAGATAGATATATCTCTGATTTGCTATATTCCGTGGTCAGTTGTTTTTGAAAATATAAACAGATGTTTTTCAATATAATGTTAACATATACTTTCCATGTGAATTAATGTTTTGAGTTTTTACAGCAAATGCCACATCCATAACGCTGAAAATGGTTTTAGATATATATTTAAACATAGTATATATAAATTTTAAAATGTTTTAAGTGTACAATTTTTGAGTATGTGGTCAATTTTCAAAAAGGAAAAAAAAAAAAAAAAACAGACAAAGAGATGCTCAGAGCATCTCACACTTTTTTTCTTCAGAAATGTGCTCCCCTTGCTTTGGTTCTAGGAAAATGTCCAATGCAGCTTCCTACTTTCAGAGAATTTGCACTAGAAGCATGAGTAATATTCCAGTTCAGTTTTCTTTGTAAAATGTCAAATTCTAACTTGTGTTTCTTTTTTTTTCTAAACAGCAGAAACCTTACCAAATAGAAAAAAGTAGAACACATGAAGCCCTAATCTGATTTAGAGTGCGTGTGATTTCCACAGCTAATGATAAAAGCAGACCAGGCTCGATTTCTAAGAAATATGTGAGCGTTCTCTGCAACCTGAAAATGTGATACAATTTTCAAAATTAGGCTCGTTTTGTGGGCATAAGAGCAGTTTCAGGAAGTGTGTTTGTATGCGTGTGTGTTATGCGAAGGGGTGTTATTGTAGATAATTCACTGAACATGACAGAGAAATCATAACACAGAAAACCAGGTGAGCACATTATAATACTGTAGCCAACAGTGTGTGTGTGTGTGTTTGTGTGTGTGTGTGTGTGTGTGTGTGTGTGTGTGTGCTTGTATGCATTTGTGTGTGCGTGTATGTGTGTGTGATTGTGTGCACGTGGGTGACAACAGATTGCGGCTGCTGACAGTTCACTGTGACGGTGTTGAGTGGTGCTCTGATGTGCTGAAATCTCATCCTTGTTCCTTGAAATGCCAAGAATCACTCTCCATCACTGCATCAATACTCGCAATTCTCATCGTTATAGTGCTTTTTTTTTCCAAGAGAGACAGGAGAATTTGTAGAGTTTGTTTCATCCCACGGTCATTGAAAATATGTGCCAGGGGCAACAGTTCTGAAAAAATAATAGTATGTTGCTTCATGCATGTTTTGCGAAGCTGTCAAAAAGCAAATGTTCAGTAAGCAGTGTTAAAGGCAGCTTTCTTTCTTTCTTTCTTTCTTTCTTTCTATTTTATTACAATTTTTTTCACAACAAGGAAAAGTTTACAATAATCAACATTCTCCAAGAAATGTAAACGTACCCAATGTAAATGAACGTAAATTAGCCCAAAAACAAGTTTTCATTGGTGGTCCCTTTGCCAGGGCGCTGTACTTCGTACATGGATTACTCAAGTAGCTGGATTTGTTTATTGACGATTTGACATCATTCAGGATCGTTTTGTTCTTTAAAACTCATCCGAGAGTTGTTGTCATAGCAACAGCAGGAGGTCTGAGCAGGTTAATTTCATATAAACAGGATTAGTTTGGGTCATTTCAAGCAAAGGTAATACTGAAAGTATGAACCAAATGCTAATATTTTCTTACAGTAGTAACATATAGATTATATACACTTTGTTAAATAGTAAAAAAAAAAAAAAAAAGTTTAATAAGTTTAAAAACAATAATAATTAATATGATTTAATATTAAATACTTATTATTTGTTTATTTATATATATATATATATATATATATATATATATATATATATATATATTTTTTTTTTTTTTTTTAATTTATGTATTTTTCTTCTTTAAATATTTCCCAAATGACGTTTAAGAGAGCAAGGAAACTTCCACAGTATGTCTGATAATATTTTTTCTTCTGGAGAAAGTTGTATTTGTTTTTTTTCGTCTAGAATAAAAGCAGTTTTATTTTTTTAAACACCATTTTAAGGTCAATATTATTAGTCCCTTTAAGCTATATATTTTTTTCGATAGTCTACAAAACAAACCGTCGTTATACAATAAGAGTTTGTGTGTGAATGAGTGTGTATGGGTGTTTCCTGACACTGGGCCATAATTTTGAGTCCAACCAATTTTTCATAAGATCTTCAATCAGGTTTATATCAGGACTCTGGGCTGCCATTTCATTATTTCGATGCTTTCAGCTTCAATGATTCTTTCTTTCTTTCTTTAATTCCTTCTTTCATTCTTTCTTTCTTTCTCTTTCTTTCCATCTTTTTGTCTATCCATCCATCTCTTTCTCTCTCTAAATGAAGCACTGTTGGTTTGTTCTTCTGTTACTTCCTGCCTAAAAAAGAACCAGATTCCAATCATTCCCCTTTACTCCATCTAAAACGCTAACACAAACACCTGCTCTGCAAAAATGCAGTGGCATATGAACACACACACACACACACACTTTCTCTCTCTATGAGTGCACACGGGCGGCCCGGCCTCACAATTAATGCAGTTCATTGGAAGTGGCAGGCGCTACACTATTTGTTTATTGAGAGCCCAAAATGGCCAAGCTCATGGGCATTGATTGGCTGAACAGCGGTCTAATCCATGATGACATAATTGCGTTGTGTGCCTGCCGTCGCATCATAACACGTCGAGCCTCTCCATTACTGAAACTCACTCATTAGAGCGCAGATATGAATTAATGGCCGACAAGTCCCCAGAAATGAACTCGCACACAATATCCTGCACTGAAGGGCCAATCAGGGCGGTGGCGACGAGAAAAGAGAGGGAAGGATGTCAACATCTGTGTTTCCTGACCTGTGTTGCTCACTGTTGGGGCGCACTGTAAGTGATTATGCCACATTGACCCCATCTCCAAACAGAAGGAAGGGGAGGGGAACAGAGAGCTGAATGTTGGAGACGCTGTGATGCCGCCGTTTCTCATTTGCATGCTCCCTGCATGGCCAGGGTCAAAAGGTTGGCCCGACCTGACAGCATGCCAAGACGCCAACAGCTGTTGACCATCCTAATGACCGGCCTTCTGCCCCGTGCCCGTTCCCCATGGGGGGGACTCATCCTCGACCTAGTGGCCATCTGCGCCAGAGCGTCTCCGACACCATAAAACACTCCTAACCAGAGCTGTCAGTGCCACTGGCCCGGCTGATTGCAATTCAGATTCGGGAGCCTGGAATATCCGGCCAGTAATTACGCAGGTCAAAGCCACACGGGCTCTCATTATCAAATATTAGGGAATGAAAGATTCATAAAGAGCTTTTATGAACCCCGAGGGGTACGAGAGTGACAGTAGAGTCTTCTGCGATGTCCCAAAAACCATGAAGGTGTCTTAAACAGGCGCCGTAGAAAAAAAGGACACATTCTGATATCATATACTGACCCTTATAAAGCTCAAACCTGCATCTTTCCTTTCTGCAACAGAATATAATATACTTTGAAGAAAGTATTGGTTGCTTCTTTCCATGAAAATACCTTGAATAACCATCCTGAAAGTAATTGATAGATAAAGTGGTCAATGCTGATGATACACTGGGTAACTTTCTGGGCTCTTTTTTCTTGTAAACGAGCATTTTCTATCAGGCTCTGAAGTCTCAGAAGATTCATTTTATATGTAATGATGAGGTTATTTGCTAGTAAATAAAATACCCTTTATTTTAAATGTCACTTTATACATTTTTTTTAATTAATGTAATTGATTAAAAAAGGTAACAAAGGTAATTTTTTTGTTTGCTTCAAAACCAGCTAAATCCACTACTACTTTTTTTTGCAAAACCTCTAAATCCACTTACTCCGACAAGACAATCATTATGTTTACACGCACATCAGTAATCAAATTATTTGCTTTATTCTAATTAAGACAATAATAAGATTAAGGTGTTTACATGAGTTGCTTTTTGAATGCTCTTTTCATGATCGTGTTTTACATGTTGCAGCTCATAATTCGATAAACGTCACCACGCTATCCACATTTCGTCCAGAGTTTCAAGAGTTTACACTTAGCTCATGATTTATATATAGCTTGTTTGGCATGCTGTCCCGGGGGAGAGCTCTGAGCTCAAGAGATTCTCGACCCCAGAGCTCTCCCTTTTCGCAGGGCGAGGGGAGATTGAGCTCAGGTCGATCTCAAACTCCCCAGCTACTGAGGCCAAGTCAAACTTTCTGAGAGTAAGACATTAGAAAAAAGATGTAGGCTTATTTATCTATAATTTAGAGCACATTTGGATGGTGGGAGGAAACCGAGGAACCCGGGGGAAACCCACCCGGACACGGGGCGAACATGCAAACTCCACACAGAAATACCAGTGAGGACCCAACGCCATTGGTATTCTTTCTGAGAGGCAACAATGCTAGTCACTGAGCCACCGTGCCGCCCATTCTGTATAAAGTTGGAAGAAAGGAATGAGGGGGGTTTCTTCCAGACGAAGTTAGTTGTAGAAAGGAAATGAGGATATATATATATATATATATATATATATATATATATATATATATATATATATATATATATATATATATATATATATATAGTGACTTGGGATCCTTTGATTGGAGGATCATGATTAGCTAACGTGGACCAGCTGGGTCAATCATGAGCACATGCTCCTCTCGAAATTAGTTTAAAATAAACTTCACTTCATTCAATTTCAGGTGTATCATTTTTAATTTGTCAACTTTAACTGCAGTTTGCCACTTTCAGTTTCATTCGGGAACATTTCATGCATGCCCCCCTTTAAGAGTGTAGTTTTAATGGATGTTCATACCGCATGCTGAATGAAAGAAAAAAAGCTCAGAATTTCACAATGCAAGTGTCTGTGGCTGTGACAGGTGGCTGTGGTCTCAACTGACTACATTGACATGGACATCAGTAATTAAATTATTTGTTTTATTCTAATTAAGACAATAATAAGACTAAGGTGTTTACATGAGTGGCTTTTTGAATGTTCCTTTCATGATCCCGTTTTACGTTATAGTGCATAATTCGATTAACGTCATTGCGATACGAGTGTGTCATTGCGATGTAACTTGCTTTGTTACAATAAGTGTCCTTTAAAGTGTCCTTGAAAGAGACTGTCAACACTACCAAAAAATAAATAAAAATAAAAACGCTCGGACTTGTACACAAAACCTCAAGTACAGCCCAGGAGAGATTGAGAAGCACCACATTGGGTCAAATCCTAAACTTTCACAATTCAAACCACACAAAAAAATGGCAATTTAACCATCACTTGAGTGGCTTCAGCTGTGAGAGCGCAAGAATCCATTCAAATAAAAGAACTTAACCACACTCTGTTCTGATTGGCTGTTTTGCTACAACATTCAGCACTTTCACTGTCAGTTAAAAAAAAAGAAAGCTTGTCACTGGCCATGTTTTGTGTCCTGCTTGAATAGAACGCAGTATGAGAGTGACACTGTCGATGTGTTTGTGTTGACACTCGCGGCCCTTCATTACGCCTCCCAGCCGAGCAAACGTGGATCAATTCTGGCATTGTGCATTTGTCAGAGCCGACGAGAGCGCTGAAGGGGACACGTCAGGTTACAAAACCGTGCTATCTGAACAATAACAAAGGCCTATTACTGAGAAATTCAATCATTCCTCTCTTGAAGAGGAAAACTAGAAATTCAGCATTATTTACAGTTTCCATGGCTATCTGCATTATTTATTAATTTATTTTTAGTAATACAACAGAGTTTGTATACATAGACACCACACTGAATGAAAAAATGGTTTATTGAAAATTGTTGCAAACTGAATTTAAATAAACAAATTAAGTTAAAGATTACTACATTTAATTTGTTTACATTCAGCACATATACATTTTTTACAACCACAACTTACAAACAACTACCTTAAAAAATTGCATGTGATGACACGTTTTTTTTTTCAGTGCATCTTTATATAACGGCAGCTTAACTATGTTTATATATAATAACTTTTATATACAACATTTATATACAATAAAGGTTGATTTATACTTCTGCGTACGTGTATGCGACAGTGTAGCCCATGTGTGGAGGCATAGCCCTCGCCGTGGCAGTCACTGACGCGCACATCTCAAAAATTGCAATTACACATCACAACGACGTGTAGCACAAGCTCTGTGATTGGTCAGCTTGGTAGCGCGGAAGAGTGTGGGTGGGACCGAGAGCCTAGCAAGTCCCTTGGAGCGACTGTTTACAAGTTTCGAATCACATGAAGGAGCTCCAGATGAAAACTTTTGTTTTGTGTTTACCTTATGGTTAAAGTTGTTGCACGTTCCTGCCTCAAAATGAGTGAGTTTCAACCACTTGTACATTAAGGAAGCGTTCAGTAAAAAACACAAACGAAGAAACTCGACACAGAGGAACATAAACACCTCACTGCCAACTAGCGTTTCGAAAGTGTTATTGCAGAGCAACAGAAACAGCGTGCAGAAGTATGAGGCATAGCTACGCGCGTTGCATGCGCCGTGGGTCACGCCGATCACTTGACACCGAAGTATAAACCAGTCTTAACCCTTAAATGCTATTAGTTACTAGTTAATGAGTTAAATATAATGGTAACAAATAACCTTAACTTTTTCAAAATTTGATTGTAATGCAACACTCAAAAAATGTTTTGCTGCTTGCTCAAGCTACTCATTTAAAATGAGCTGAAACAGCACAATTCTTAAGGTTTTTTGGGGACAACTTATTTGTTTTATGTTCAATCCATTTAAAAATGGTAAAGAAAATCAATTAAGTTAACTTAAAACT
The DNA here is from genome assembly GCF_052040795.2 of Danio rerio. Lineage (NCBI taxonomy): Eukaryota > Metazoa > Chordata > Actinopteri > Cypriniformes > Danionidae > Danio > Danio rerio. Next base: position 4,898,826 of record NC_141031.1, read on the forward strand.
TTTAAACTTAAATAAAAAACTATGCTAAAGTCAGATATTCTGCTTTGAAAATGTGCGCTACGCACCAGAACGTCTGTCTTTGTTTTGGTTATTTAACCCGCCCACTTCCAGTTTAGCCAATTATACTTCAGCACCCCGGGTTGCCATGGTGGAAAACCGCGCATTTGGTTCATTCAGTCAGGAAGGCTCTCAAAATGTGACCTCCAGTGGACAGTAGCAGACTTCAAAATGACAGACAGATTTATAGTTCCACATTAGGTGGTTATTAATTAGCAAATAATATAAATATATAGGACCATGTGTCCTAACAACACGATACCTGATGAGATTTGCGGTTATAAGCAATTTGGCTGTTTGCACCAGCAGGCTAAGCACATGGAAAAACATATGAAATGTTGATTTGGTCATTCGAAAACGCCTTAACCGTTTCAGTATTGGTGTTATTATATTATTAATGACCTCCAGAATGACCTCTGTGCTTTGATCTCACATCTTCAAACGCATTTACTGCATGTCAGGATTGCCTTCTGAGGCACATGTCATTTATTAAATGAAGAAAAGATTCACGCAGTTAATTCCGTTTTTACTGTTGAAATTTGGCGCCAGTTTATCAGAAAGTGACGATTTTGTATGATTTGACTCGTTGGATGGAAACGCTGCTTTATTTGCACGTCTTTTATGCGATAATCCTGTTTTGCACATAAAGTTAATTCGCATTTTTGTCCTGTTATTCAGCTACAAGAATTAGAAGCCGTTTCTAAAATATAAATTTCAGGTGTTGGTTAGAACAAAAACTCCTTTCAATATGGAAAATAGTCCTTCTATCAAGTGTCATTGCTTTTATTTACAACACGATTCAAATCAGCTTTTAGGCTCATTTGTCAGACTCGCTTCTGTTAATGTTGTCAATCTGGCAACCTGCGTTTGCAAGTGTTTTGAACGAAGAGTCCAATACCTAGTTCGACCACTGGGTGTCAAACTCACACACTACACCCTGAATCAGTTTGTGTTGGGACAACATGAAGGATTGGTGTGGAATCCAGCATTTTTCTTCTGTAAAGCTGCTTTGAAACAATAATTACTGTAAAAAGCGCTATACAAACAAACTTAAATTAAATCAAATTGTTTCTGTCTGGTATCTAGAAATATGTGACAGTTTAAAGAACTGAGAGAGTCATCTACACTCCCACTGATGGATTTCAACACGCCATTGCTGTTTTTTTTTTTTTTTTTCTAATATGACACATTTTTTAAAACGTTAATGTTCTAGGACGTTCTCTTAATGAGATCTCGTCAAAGGAAGAAAAAATCTACTTGGACATCTAAAGTATTCATTTGTCAAGTGCGAAAGGATGAGTTGTCATTTTATCAAATTGGAGAAAAAAAAAATGTTATTACCTTTTACTTTAACACTGTTAGGCAGGAAGCAATAACAATTATGCACACTGTCACATCTGCCATAAAGTGTTTTACGAAAGTAGCCCACTGCTCCTTTCATCATGTCTGGGTCTTTTTTTTCCTTTTTCCCCTGTTAAAATCGACTCTCTTATGTTAAAAGAATCCACGTTTCTGTAAGTACACTGTGAGATGATGGATGATGAATTATAATAACAAGGCCACTGCAGATTTCTGAAAGACCCATTTGACGAAATGTGCATTAAAGCTTCTAGCTGATTTACAGGAAGTGTAGGCTTACAGTATTTAATGCGAATGTCTAATGCAGAAATCCTTTTACTGAACAAAATGGGTGACTAAGACCAACTAACTGTGGAGACTAACTGTGATCAACACTGAAAAAAATTTAATGACAAAGTCAAAACAAAATAGTTTTGTTGTTTTAACTCATTTAATAAGCCAATCAGGTTTCAACTTTTTTAAAAATTTTATACAAAGTTTAATATTAACAAAATAATAATAATAATAATAATAATAATAATAATAATAATAATAATTGTAAGTTTGATTTATGTACAGTAAGTTGAAATGACTACACTGTAAAACCCAAAAAGTTAAGGTACCTCAAACCATTTAAGGAAACCGATGGCAACAAACCATTTTGAATACAATTGAATACAAATGAGTACTGTGAACTCAATCAATTTTAGTAAACGAAGCAATTTGAGCACAGTAAACCCCAATAAATGAAGAGAACTCAAACCAACTGAGTACTGTAAAACCCAATAAGTTAAGACAACTCAAACCGTTTGAGGAAACCGATTCCTACAAAACATTTGAGTTAAAAACTAATCTATACGAGTACCGTGAACTTACTCTATTTAAGTTGAAGTAATGAAGTATTTAATTAACTCATTACCTTCAGTACTGAGTTCAAAACTCGTTTCAAATGAGTAGAATTCAATGTCAGTCAATTTTGAGTTAACTACACTCATTTCATTTGATAAAGTTGACTGTTGGGTTTTACAGTGTAGAAAAGTTAATTTGATTTAACTTTTAAAAAAATGTACAGTGTACCATCAATAAATTAAAGTATTTGTAGAAGATCTTGAAGCAACATCTAGCCCAAAGAAAAGAGTAATGATTTTATTTTTAAAGCAATTGAAATAATTTTTCAATCAGATTTACCATTTTTATCACACTTTATTTTAAGCGACAATCATCCTGGACGATTCATCACTCTCCCTATCCATCAACCAAAGAAATATTCTGTCAGATGTTCAGTCTGCTGCTGCTGTTGCAAAAAATAAATAAATAAAAAAACAATCCTGAAACGATGGCCGGATCCATCTGCTCCAACTGATCCTAGAGGCTCTATCTACTGGACATTATTAGTTTGGAATACACCACAGCCAAAATAAATGGTGCCAGTAAAAAAAAAGAAAAAGAAAAAAAAAGAACTGTACAATTTTGGTTAAATATGAGACTGCATCAGATGTTTCAATCCTGATGTTGTATTTTTATAAAAATATTACTGTTTTTATTTTACTTTACACTTTTTGTTGGGTGGATCTCGGGCTTTGTTCAAAATCAAAATGTTCATTAAAAAAGAATCAAAGGAAGGATGAACGTGGACTATGGGATAAGTGCCTGACTGCAGTACGGTCCTGTTCAGTAAACAGTAGGCACCAGATAATACAGTTCAAATTTATTTCACCTATGTGTGACAAGTGACAAATTACAGAGGACAACACAGCTCATGCATTTTGGTTTTGCCTAACTTTGTTTAATTTTCGGACAAACATTTTTATCCTCTAAGGCCTAAAATAGTTCCCTCCAACCAGACATAAAACTTGCTATTATTATCGTTTCAGAACACTCCCTCACCCTTCCGAAACATCTACAACAAGCCCTTACTCTAGGCATGACTGTGGTCAAGCGGCTAATACTAAAAAACTGGAAATCTTCTTTACCTCCTTCTTTTCGAATCTGGTTAATGAATATGGCCTCCGTTATCCACTTGCAAAGGCTCCGATTTATCAAGACTAATCCCAAAGAAAAATTCTTTGCTACCTGGGAATCCTTTCTTGGATACTCAGACCTGAAACGTGCACCATTCAAATCCAGCACCCTTCATGAAAGCTGACTGGTACACTACCTTATAGGACTTTTTGATGTCTACATACTGTGTAACATCACATTTTGTTTCGCCAATAGCTGAAACCACATGTAAGGCAATTCATATATTTACCTGCAAACTGTGTGTATTTTCTGAAACAATATTGTTTGTTTGTTGTGTTCTGTTGTGGGTAAAAAAAAAACTTAAAATAAAAGTATATATGTAAAAAAAAAGAATCAAACAAAAAAATATATAATAGGAATTAATCTGCCACACTTTTGAACTGTACAGTGCTGTAGCTTCTTTACTGGGCCTACTAAACAACTGTATTTCAATACTGCTTATTATTGTGGTACTTGGAGAGAGATTTTTTTTTTTCTGAGGTGGTACTTGGTGAAAAAAGTTTCAATGTGGTCATGTCAGTTCATGAACATTTCCTGCTTGTTGTAAAACTTTCATAACTGTAACAAGAGGCAATTCAATCATATCTTTACGTAAAACAGCTGACATAACATTATTGATATGTAAACCTTTTAGGATTCTCATAAGCTATGGAAAATAAAAATGTAAAACAAAAAATACTTTAAGACCATTGTTATTCATTTTGCCCCTCAACATGGTCTATACGGAATTCTAAGGCTCCACTGCAGATCTTGACGGTCAACTCCAATTTTGTGACTGTCTCCGATTTTTTTGATGACCTGCTTACATCATCTTTTAAAAGTGACTCGTATCCGATCGTCTGCATTTACCTCTCTGAATATCACACTAACTGTACCAAAAAAAAAAAAAAAAATACTAATACTACTAATACTTTCCTTCTTAGACTTTACAGACCTGAAACTTGCCTATAGCACTTATTCATTGTTGCTCTTATAGTTGTGTAAATTGCTTCCGTGTCCTCATTTGTAAGTCGCTTTGGATAAAAGCGTCTGCTAAATGACTAAATGTAAATGTTTACACAGCCCACAGCAAAGGCGCAATAACCAGGAAAAAAAAAGAGCGGGCGCTGACTTACAGCTGATAATTAAAGAGTGCTCTTTTCTCTATTCCTGTATGTAATCTGTTCGCAGCTTTTGACAAGCTGTTTTACTATAGTTTATGACAGAACGGTTCTTATTTGTCCATCTTCTTTTGATTTATAGGCTTTTTTAAACCTTTAGGCATCTTAATGTCATGTATGCACTAGTTTTATATTAGTTTATATTGGTTACGTGGCTGACATGGCGCTCTCTTGCTCTCATTAACACGCTTAAATACCTGTGCAATATGACAATATGAAAGTTGTTTCAGTCCTCGTGTAAGAGATTTGAGGTTTGGGACTCTGCTGAAGTCTGTTCTGAAATGAAAGCATCAGAGTTGACATCATTCGATATGGCTTTTAATGATGCGCGACTCGCATTGACAGGTGAAAATCTGATCTACTTGCTTACACTGCAGACACGAGAACACAGATCCGATTCATATCGGATAAATTTCCACATATGCACAAGGCCTGAATCTGATTTGAGTAAATCGGAATCCATGTGATTTGTTCCTGCTTACACGTACATGGGCCACATCCGATCTGTGACACATGGGGAAAGAAATCAGAAGTGAGCCACTTGAAAAGTCCAGTGTAAATGGAGCCTAATGGTGCTTTCACACCTGCCTTATTTAGTTTGATTGAATCGCACAAGAGTTTGTTTCCCCTTTTGGTGCGGTTCGTTTGGGCAGGTTAGAATGCAGCAATCGTACTCGAGTGCGCACCAAAAGCAGACCAAATAAGCGTACCGAGACCTCCTTGAAGAGGTGGTCTTGGTACGCTTTCAAACGAACCCTGGTGCAGTTCGTTTGTGGTGAGAATATGTTCCATACTAAAACAGGTCCAACCGCAAAAAGTATATCGGGTTTTGGACTAATTCAGCCGCCGTAGGCCGATGCGCTGTGCATTATGGGATATGGAGGAAAAATATTTGTTGACAGCGCTTTACCAACAGAAAGAGAGGGGAAAACATTACCTGATGGATCGTTGGTAATATTTCCGCAAGAAGACCATGTCGCAGTTTAGCTAAATTAATTCACGCCTCCTCCTGAAGTGACGAGCGATGCATTAAATTTCCAGCCGCAGCGGCGCTTTATTTTCGTAATGTATAGTTTGTCTAAAGCAGGTATTTAATCAGCCAGCGCAGTCATCCCTCCAGAGTAAAAGGTTTTGTTTACCTTCGGGAGTTCATTGGCATTTTCCCGCACGTGAATTCTGACCAATCAATAAGCAGTTTAGGAACTATGTTCAACAACATCTGGCCAATGAGAGATGTGGATTTTGTCAGATGACTGCATTTTTGTTCGTTTCAACTGTTTCGGACCAAAGCCAGCAGTGTGGTGTAAAAACGACCTAAAGACGGCAGAAGATGCAACAATGTATCATTTATTACCCTTGGTCCGGACCAAATGAAGCGAACTACAGATGTGAAAGCACCCTATGACTGGGTTAAATGAACAAGTACTTTAACACTCAGCAAAGAAAGCATGCTCCCTTTACTTTCCAATTCATGTCCCTCTCACATTCAGACAGGCCAATACTAATCTCTAACTACCGCCAATGCCACAAAACAACAAAAAACCTAAAGTCTCGCCATTCCCCCCGTAGCTCTCAATAAATCAATAATGAAAGATCCTGCACACTTCCTGACAGCCCGAGGTGGTAATAAGGTGGCGGATTACATGTTGATTTACATTACGTTGTTTTGTCTGCTTACAAATCTGAATCAGAAATCTTCCGTTCTCCCTCTTCCAGCTTCCAGCAGTTAAAATGGCAAGAGTTTCAAATAAACCACTGGCATTCTTTTCCCCGTCTTGTTAAACGTTACCTCCTGCTGCTGCACTTTTATGTCAAAAAAATAAAAACTCGGATTTTCTCGCTCTATGCCCACCCCTCCCTTCATATTCTGAATAATAGTTGAATGAACAATTGCAGCTGCCTAATACGCTATCATAAATCCCTCCATTTATGATCAGCTTATCAGAGGCATACACACACAGCGGAGGCTTAACACTCCCGGAATTTATTTGGCACGACGGAAGCATTACGTTTCCCCATGCGCCGGAGCCTCTGCGACTGCCTGCCGCTGCCGTCTGGATGCTTTATGCTGGTTCTCCAGACGGGTGAGATAAAAACCCACCTCGACTACGTCACCCCAGCAGGTCCCGCACACTGCCATGTGCTCTATTCTCTGTCTTCATCTGTCTCGATGGTCTCACAGTGAAACTCAAATCAACTTTCAAAGGACAAGCTTGTGAGAAGGAATTTCAAAGGGGCGAGAATTTCAAATGTTTTTTTTTTTCTTGCATTTTTTAAAGATGCTCATAAGGGATTCCTGGACTTTTTGTTCTTTATTCAGTCAGCTGAACCCCTCTGACCTTAACTTTATTCTTTCAGTTCTCAAAAACACCACCCTGTAAACAATTATAGGAACAACACGTCATGATGTATACATATTTTTGTTAATTTTAACTGTTAACACAAGTTTAGTGTACATTTTAACTATTAGCAGATGCTTTTTTCCGATAATGCAATTTAAGCCATAAATGAATGAATGAATGAATGAATGAATGAATGAAAAGAACAGTCATGTGGAAAAAAAATATGTTAAAAAATAGTTTTCTGACTTCCAGGATGTTCTAATATTGACTTAAATGTGCTGTGCTAAAGCTCTTCAAGAATTATTATTGAATCAAAGTTAAAACATCATTCATTCACCATTAAAAGTAATTTTAGGGATTATAAATGTTAAGGGATTTTATATCTGATTATGGGATTTAAGCCATGAATGAATGAATGAATGAATGAATGAATGAATGAATGAAAGAATGAACAAACGACTGAATAAATGAAGAAATGATTGATTGAATGAATGAATGAATGAATGAATGAATGAATGAATGAATGAATGAATGAACAGGGGGGCTAATAAATATAAGTTCAACTGTACATATAGATTTGCCAAAATATTTTCCAAGATGTTCTAATATTGACTTAAATATTGACTTAAATTATTATTAAAGCAAAGTTAAAACATCGTCAATTTACCATAAAACAAGACTTCTGGGATTTTATATATGATTATGCTATTTAAGCAATGAATGAATTAAAAGAACAGTCATTTGTTGGTGGGGGGGGGGGTGAAATCATCCAACATCATGTTAAAAACATCCATTCACTATAAAACAAGACTTTTATATATACTTTTTAAATATATTATTATGGGATTTAAGCCAAAAATTGATGGATGGATGGATGGATGGATGAATGAACAAAATAATGAATGAATGAAAAGAAGTCATTTAAAGGGAACAACATTCAATGTCATGTTAAAAAACAAGTTTTATGGAATTTTATATCTGATTATGTGATTCAAGCAATGAAAGAAAGAATGAATGAATGAATGAATGAATGAATGAATGAATGAATGAATGAATGAATGAATGAATGAATAAATGAATGAATGAATGAATAAATGAATGGTCATTTAGGGGTACAAAAAAATCTTCCAACATCATGTTAAAACATCATCCATTCACCATAAAATGTGACTTATGAGATTTTATATTTGATTATGGGATTTAAGCATTGAATGAATGAATGAATGAATGAATGAATGAAAAGAACAGTCATTTGGGGTAAAACATCATCCAACATCATGTAAAAACGTCATCCATTCACCATAAAACAAGACTTATGGGATTTTATATTTAATTATGGGGTTTAAGAAAATATTGGATGAACGAATGAATACAGTAGATAAATAAATGAATAAATGGATGGATGGATGGATGAAAAGAAGTCATTTGAGAAAAAACATTTTAAAAATACTTTTCTAAAGACCTCTAGAATGTTCTATTGTTGACTTAAATTGACGCTCAGCTGAAGATCATCACACAATATATTATTGAATCAAAGTTAAAAACATCATCCATTTACCATAAAACCAGACTTATGGCATTTTATATCTGATCACGCGATTTAAGCCAAGTGTAAAGTACCTCAAGCAAAAAAAAGACTTCCTTCCCTAAGAACACAATTCATTCATATTGCTTAGTTAGACGTATCAAGTACACAGCAGTGCCGAATTAAGTAGTTTATTAGTGGCGTAACATTTCCAAATGGCAAAAGCGCTATCATACAAAGATTTGTTTTTGACAAAAGTGCAGCAAAGGAGCCAAATAACTGCAATCTATCTAAAAATGTCCTCCATGAAGGATAGGTGAATAAATTTGCAGCAGATTAAATTAAAGCAGCAAGGGAAAGTAAAGTATCTCAGAAGTGAATTGGCAAATGTCTCCCGGGAGAGGAGAGGAAAAGGGCAGGCCTTCTGGATCTGAAAAAGATGCACAGATTGATTTTGATTTCTCTGGCGCTCTCGCTCACTCTGAGCATGTGTGCAGATCTGACGGTCAAGTCTTTTTTTTCTTCATTTATTCCCAAATACTTACAGCCATTAAAGATACCACTCTGTCACCACGAAGACCAAGTCAAATTCCTGATTTTTATACTATCTGTCCTGCATAATATCAACAGTAATTAGTGTGTCTCAAATTCATCTTAAAAGTGTTACATCAAAAATGGCTTGCTGAAACTTTTAAATCTGTATTTGAGGATTAATACAGTCAGTTCTTGTTTCATTCAGAATGATAAGTATTCACTAATGACGTATTAATTAAGCTATTTTAATGTTTGTTCCTTTTGTTGTTTGTTTTTTAATGGCTATCTTTTATTTTTACTATACGAAAAAGAAATGTAATTCAGATTAACCAGGGCTTAATTTGTGCTGGAACAAGCCGGATCTGTAACTTCTGAAATTTAATCCGGCACCCCATTTTATGATCCCCCTCCTCACAGGCACCCCAGCTCCGCTCTTCACATTCTTTCGCGACTTTGTTCTCACTTTCGTTCGAGACCTCTCCCTTCTCCGGTAACATGCCAGATCGGTTACCCCAATCTGTTCCGGGAACTCGTAACTTACAAATTAATCACTGGGTGTAAAATTAGTTGAAACAATAATCATGTCAGGAATATTTAATACAATAAAAGTTTAAGGGAAAAAAATACTCTCTTAACGTACGTTCACACCGAAAGCGGCGAGATCGTCAAATTAGCCAGAAGTCATTCATTTTCAATGAGAGCCGGCAGCGATAAGCGGTGAGGAGCAGCACGGCGCGTCTTCGCCAGTGTGAGCGTCGATGAGAGTTGAAATGAAGTCAACTTTATGGTAATGAGCTATGACGCGGTTTGGCGGCAAGCAATCAGAATGAAGACGTCCACCGCTTGATAGGAGTTCAGAGAACACAGACCTGTGAACTTTGGTTCCGACCACAGTTGTTCCCAAGGGTTTGATTATTGCGGTCGCCGGATTTCCAATTATTTCCAAAGTTTTCCTACAGGAACATACATTAAATAAGTTACTGGCGAGTTACTGATGTGCATTAATGTTATATAAATGTATCTTAAAAAAGCGGGAATCTCACGCGATGTGACAGTACAAAACAGTACTGCTGCTTCAGGATATTTCAGACATATGGAAAGATATTGGATAAATAGAGCAAAGCCACACCACATGCAACTTGATCTTCCATTGTTGTATGAATTTGATAAGAAGTGCGCAACATTTTCATGCTAGAAACATGTTTTATGCAGGAATGTAACTGATATGCTGCAACGGCTCCTTTAAATACGAGATCAATGTAGCGAGTTTTGACACTCTCGCCGCCGGAGCTGAAGGCAGACAGCGTTGTCGCCAGGGCGGCCAGAGCGACCTTGGACGCTCTAGCCCAGGGGTCTCAAACTCAATTTACCTGGGGGCCGCAGGAGGCAAAGTCTGGGTGAGGATGGGACGCATAAGGGATTTCACAAAAAAAAGTCCTCAAATGTCATTATTAACAGTTTTAATTATTTCTTCTGAACATGAAGTGTCCTGAACATTAATAGAACATTGAGTGAAGATTATGAACAGTTCTTCTGAACATGGCATCTTTTGCCTACTTCTTGCTGCCAGAGACTTGACAGCGCTTCTTCTCACAAATCTGAACCACATTTGGCTTTAGAGCGGAAGCAGTTGAGACCCTCAGTATGGCTTGAAGATGATCATCATTAAGTCTAGACCTGTACTTTGACTTATTGAAGTCCTAGGAAAAAAAGTGGGGGAACTCACTAAAAAAGGCGTATATGTGTATAAATAAAACACCCCCACCCCACTCCAGTCACATCAGTCTCTACCAGTCTGTATCTACCTATAATATCAATATATATAAGATGCAGGGCAGGCACGTGCACACATAGGGCTCAACCTGTGCAGAGCACATGCCCTTTTTAGTCTTGCATAGAAAGTGCCCTTCCAAAATGATCAAAAGTGCCCCCGCAACGCGACACACCCTCGGTCCCGCCCTTCAGTAGGCGCGCGATAACACCGCTCTTGAGTACGCGCGCGACAACACAGCTGATCAGAACGCGCGCGACAACGCGCATTGAGTGACAAGCGCGCTGTGTACGGATAGAATCAGCGGAGCGGGGAGCGCTCTCTCTCCCTGCTCCACTGATTCTGTCAGAGTACAGTGGTCGGCGCGGGCCACAAAATATTGCACTGAGGGCCGCAAATGGCCCGCGGGCCGCGAGTTTGAGACCCCTGCTCTAGCCGCTTTCGGTGTGAACGTACGGTTAAGATCACAGTTAAATATATAACTATTATATTTTATATTAATATATAAAAGAGAATTCTGCTTTTAATACAAATCTGTGATAAGCAAAATGGACATGTGCAAAAGTTTCAGTCAAAAAAAAAATCTAATACAATTGCTGCATTTAAGAAAACTGCTATACATTACGCTTTTATATACAAAAGTGTTTATATACACATACATACGGTTCTCGAATCTCATTGGCTGATAGCTGTGCGATATTCTGCAATACCACTCGTACCGCCTCTTCACCTTTCTGTATTACTTTGCCCACATACAGTAATAACAGATCAATAAAGCTCACTATAGTTTAATAAATATTGCAGCTGTAGGACAACATAATGCACTTTTAATGCTTATTTAGGCAAGAACATAGTTGTTTAGATTGCAACTATGCAGTTTATTCATAAGGATAGAGCTTATTTATTTATTTTTTTTTGCTCATATACAGTTTATATAACTATGTTTCTCCACCATAAGCTGTTTACAATAAGCAGTGTTTACTTAATTGACTCATCACCACATGCTTTTTGTTGTGCTTTGTTTGTGTAACAAAGGTACAACGTGTAGATTTTAGTACTTTAAAACAAACTGCTCTATTAACAAAATACATTTTAGAAATACAGTACTTTACCATAAAATGTAGACAATTGTTTTATGATTTCTTATGGTAAAATTCTGTCAACCACAGGTGCCTTTTTTACCATACAATGTGCAGATTTGTTTTGTTGTTGTTGTTGTCAGAGTGTGTGTTTATTTGGAAGTGTGCGCTCATAGACAGAACAGCATTTTTACATATAACCTCAAGATGATCCACAGCAACATTTCTAAAATCGCAGTTTCATTAGAAAGCATCAATTACACGCTGCACTGGCCGTCCCAATTAGCAGAACACGTGGCAGGTAAGAGCGAGATCTCGGTGTAAGAAAAGCGTCTGAAGGAGATTCTGCTTATCATCCGACGGGACGCCGACATGAGCCCCAATCTTCCGCTTCACTAACTCCTCTATCTGTGTCAAGCTCAGGTTTTGTCGGCATTCCTGTCACTCACATCAATTTACAACCGCAAACATTACGCGCTTCTTCCAACAGCTTTTTTCCTCTCGATGTCCTGAGCTATCATAAATGGATCATATTCTTACTCTGGAATATCATAAAGCATTTAACAGAAGGCAGCGGCTATGCTGATGTGTGCTGTAAAGTGAGAGCAGAGCTGGAGGCGAACGAAGGCAGCAGAGAGTCTAACATGCAGTAAAATCTGTGACATTATGTGACTTGATGACTGTAAGATGAGATCTTAATGACAGTCGGGACTGGTTGGCCACTAGGGTGACATAAAGTGAATGGCAAACAGTGGATGTGGACATCAATATCATAATGAAGGTGTGGGAAAGTTCTGTTTAACGTCCATTGCGGAATATGTTACCTAAAAATACAAAACTTAAAATTGCCTATTACTATTATTATATTATTTGTAGTATTAGTTGTATTTACATTTATGTATATCAACAGTTTAAAGCAACTGTAAATGAAATTCATGGTTTGATTAAATGAAAAATAAAATTAAATATACATAAATAAAACAAAATAAAAATTAATAATTTGTATAACACAATGTGTGCTTAAATGACTTTATAGATGTATGTATTATATATGTATGTATGTATGCATGTATGTATGTTTGTATGTATATATATATATATATATATATATATATATATATATATATATATATATATATATATATATATATATATATATATATATATATATACACACACACACATACAAACATATACTGTATACATATACACACATACACACACACACACACACACACACATATATATATATATATATATATATATATATATATATATATATATATATATATATATATATATATATATATATATATATATATATATATACACACACACACACCCACATACATGAACAATGTGCGGAGAGCTCCATTATAGTGCACTGGACAAGTCTAAACAAGTTCAGCCCACGCATGCATGGGGGAGACAGTTCTGTATGATTAACGTACGTAATTTATCGGCTTAAAGATATCGGCCAATTTAGACATCGGATTGATAACGATAATCTTAAAAATAGCATTTATTGGCCAATAACGATATGGCCGCCAATATATTGTGCATCCCTACTGATTTTCATTTTCAAACAAAACGCACCATGGTGTAAAGTACAATTAATTAATTTAATACGTAGTATATTTCCTTAGTACTATTGGCAATACTGCACAGAAACGTGCGCTGAATATACTTTCAGTGCTCAGCTGTAGGAGGGGCTTCTGTGTTGTTGGTAAAAAAAATAGGGTTTGTCCATCCTCATTACTTTGTTCATTATTTGGCCGAAATCAAAAACTGTTACTTTGTGCCCGGCTCTCCCCTTCCGTACTACTGTACATCCAATCGGCTCATAGAAGAAAAATCAAGCCACACCCACTATTTTCTCATTTAATATTCTGTTTCTATAGGAATTGCATCACAACAGGAAAAAAAAAAAAAAAAAAAAAACACAGCTTATGATTCATGCAGACTTCAAAAAGCTGCAAATTCATCCAATCCCAAAATGCCACACTCAATATCAGCCATTCTATTAAAAACACACACACACACACACACACACACACACACACACACACACACACACACACACACACACACACACACACACACACACACACATATCTAACCAAAACAATCATTTCAATTCAGATGCAGCCCTATCCAGAAGACACCAAACGGCACACACAGGGCCATGAATAGAAATGCAGTGGATTTTGGCGTTATTACGTGGAGTCGGTGAATTGCGGAGCACTCATGGTGATGAGGCAGAAAATGGAGCCTGATCAAGGGATTCAGTGTCATTGAGTATACGGCCTCCGTCGGACGTCCTTCTGCCGCACAAAAGCCCGCCATTCAGCCCAAACCATGCTATAGCTTTGATCACGCGCGATACTTCAGCCGCCATTCAGCATCCTACAAACCGCTGCAGAGGAGGAAAAACCGCTGCCTGCAATTTCTGATCAAATATTGTGCGTGATTCAATGGCACATCTAATGCATCTTGTCCTCTATGCTGAACCGGAAACGGAGGATGTATTCGGCTTTTCTTTTCAGAAACTGACTCTCAGGCGAAATATAGAGTGGGCTCTTTTGTGTTCAATGCAAAATGAATCAAAGTCCATTGGGGACTGAAAGCATACTGTGTTTTTTACAAAGTCTGAGGATTTGAAGTCATGATATCAACTGATCATTAGAAGTAAAACAAATCATACACTCAATACATAACTTTATTTCAATAACAAAAATTAAAAAACCAACGCATTTAATAAATATGATTTGATCTATCTATCTATCTATCTATCTATCTATCTATCTATCTATCTATCTATCTATCTATCTATCTATCTATCTATCTATCTAAAAACCCCTTTCACACAGTGATACCGGTAAATATCTGGAAAATTTCCGGAACGACTTTACCGGTATATTCAAAAAAGCGCTGTTCACACAGGCGAGGACGTTACGGAAATTTTCCGGAAAAGAGCATTCACACATTCATTCCAAAATACCGGTAAATTCTGACATCATTCACCACAAATGAGCTTTAAACGGCCGGCTTGTATTTGTAAACATTTGACTAAATTACAAACTCTGTGGATGATCAATATTGTGAACAACTTTCGCAGATCACTTTCGCATGTCGAGATGTTCATAATATGTGCGTGTGCAGGCGCTCACAGGCACACGCAAAACTTGAAGGTAAACAAACAACGGCTTATCATAAGCATCTCATCGATGATTATTTACACAGTTGGCATAAAGAAGGACATATAAACGTGATCTGACTAACTTCTAGCAGCTAAATGTGTCTGGAAAAATATTCAAAGGTTTTTATTCTCACAAACCGCGCGGACGTAAATGCGTCTGACTGTTGTGATTGGCTAAAGCAGTCGTCTCACGTCAGCACGTTCTAGACGTGCACGCGCTTATTACGGTAATCTTCCTTCTGCATTCACACAGCGCAGCATTCCGGCAAATTGCCGGTAATGTTACAACTTCTCTTTCCGGAAAATAGCCAGAACGAATTTTAACGGTATTTTCAAAAAGGACCTGTTCACACATACAACCTTTCCGGAAAATTGCCGGTAATTTTCCGGAAAGGTCTGTATGTGTGAAAGGGATTTAAGGGTTGGGTCAATAGACGATGCCATCTGTCAGGGTTTCAAGAAGGATGAGGGAGCGAGGACTCAAATGCAACAGAAGATGGTATTTATTAATAAACATAAAACAAAAAGGACAACAAAAACCACCCCGAGGGGGAAAAACATAACTATAAAACAAACACTCAAACAAACTTGGATGGGCTGGCAGAACGGACAAGACTGGATCTCACAGGACATGGAAATAACGACGACGAACTGGCACAGAACAGAAAACATGAGGGGATTATAAAGCAAAAGTAAATTGACACAAACAGGTGAACATGACAAACTAATAATGAGTTAACAAGGAGGGTGGGACTAGACAATAGATGGGAGAGCGCATGACACAGAGAGACAACACAAGCCATGCGCTCACATAAAACAGGACAAGAACATGCAGCCAATGAGAGAACTCATTAACTGCATGTTCATGACAACACTGAAGCACACAACAAAAGCACGTGACCACAATGTAAACACATAGCCACGTGCTTTGACAACAGACGCAAGACACGAGCACACGATGAATGAAAACACTCACCGTGCGCTCACACACGCAGCTTGCATGCTTCATCCCAGCGCCGACCAAAACCGAAACCAACTCGACTGAGACGCTGGGAATGAAACACCACACTGCAAACAGACGAAAACACAAACATGTGTACAAGAGCGCGCGCGTCCGAGGCACGCAAAGCCCGCACGGCCGCATCAAGCGGCACACAGAGACAGAAACAAGTCCTCGACCCAAGAAAACTCGAGCCAAGCACAACAGGACTAGACATGGCTAGTGTCCGGATTCTGCCACCAAAACAAGAATTTACAAGACCAGAGTGGCAGAACCCTGACAGCCATCGGCTGACAAACTTTGCGATCCATCGCCCCGCCCACATTTATATTGGATTATAACTTATTATTTGCATGTCATCTTTATAGCGATAACGGTCTTTTCATGAGCTGTGTTGTTACATATAGCTGCCGCTTGCATGTCTGACAGCATCGTAAAGATTAAATAAAGGATTATACCGTACCTTTCGCGCTTAAAATGTGTAGATTCAGTGGCAAACGCTATTGCAAACCCCTTCTCACAGACTTTACAGTGAATGGCTTTAGTCATTTTCATAGCCGACTTGAAGTCTTTTATCCACTCTTGGAAAAGTGTAAATGCTGGATTAACATTCAGCACATGATCACTAATAATCTGTCAGTGTTATTTTCATTCTCTCATCTTCAGCGCTTTCTTCGCGGTTCGCTCCTGTCATCTGAAGGCAGAAGGCATTGACTGAGTGATTGACAGCTGATATTAACCAATCATCCGCGTTCAGTTCTAAAGCAGTGAGCCAATAAGAAGAGCACAAAGGCAGGGCTAGCATTGCAGGCTTTTTTTTTTACTTCACAAAGTTCCAAAAACAACTGTTTTAAATCTGTTCCTGAGCGCTGCGTTTGGCGTTTTTAGGTGCAAAGATGGATTCTGCATAAATGTCTCCTAAATCCGCGCACGCGGTGAGGATTTTGCAGTGAAAACAGTGAAAATATATGCACTTGCCCAAATGCTTTCAAATATACTTTAAGGTTGCAGAGATAAAATTTCAACGCATATGCAGCCAAAACGGTCGAGCCCTACCATCTTTACTTGTTATCATTTCCTCATAATAATAATAATAAAATAAGGAAGTTATCATCAATCACAATACAAATTACAGTAAACTCCAAACAAACTCTCGAAGGAAACCCATGCGGGTAGAACATATAAACTCCACACAGAAATGCCAACTGACCCAACCGAGGCTCAAACCAGCAACCTTCTTGCTGTGAGGCGAGAGCGCTACCCACTGTACCACCGCATCACGCTAGTTTTATATATATAATTGGTCACACTTTACAATAAGGTTCATTAGTTAATGTATTACTAACATGAACAAACAATGAACAATACATTTACTAGAGTATTTATTCATGTTAATAAACGTTTGTTAATGAAAATACAGTTGTTCATTGTTAGTTCATGTTAACTCATGGTGCATTAACTAATGTTAACAAGTATGGACTTGGATGTTAATAATGCATTATTAAATGTTCAATTATGATTATTAAATGCTGTACATGTGTTGTTCATGATTAGTTCATGTTAGTAAATGCATTAACTAATGAACCCTATTGTAAAGTGTTACCATTTAATTAAATAATAATATTTAAAAGCCAAGGTGCTCATTCATAAAGGGACTATTATTTTAGGGGCGACATCACAAGCTCAGATTTGGTTGAACAATCAAAGGGAAAAGGACATGTTAGCATGGCCTACATGAATATAATGAACTTTAATGTTTTTTATCCGTTTTTCTACCTAAACGAAAAAATAAAAATTGAGGCAAAATCTTGTTTTTTGCCTTTTTTTTTTTTTTTTCGTTTTTTTTGTAAGCAAAAGAAAAACCAAAATACATCAGTTTTTTTAGTTTTCCTTTTTTTTTTTTTTTGAAAATTATATAGACTAGTCAGAAGTTCTCCTGATTTGTTCTGAAGGCAAATCTGGAGTTAATCTTACAAAATAACTTGCAATAATAGTTCAAAAATAAGTAGCCTGAATTTAAATGTAAGGAAAAAATATGAAATAACATTTTCAAAAATATAAAAAAAATCCTAAAGAAACAAAAAATAAATTAAATTTTGTTGAAATGTCAATTTATTCATTTTCTTTTTGGCTTAGTACCTTTATTAATCTGGGGTTGCCACTGCGGAATGAACCGTTAACTTATCCAGCATATGTTTTACGCAGCAGATGCCCTTCTAGCTGCAACCCATCACTGGAAAACATCCATACAAACTCATTCACACATACACTACGGACAATTTAGCTTACAATTCACCTATACCACAGGACTTGTGGGGGACATCGGATCACTCGCAGGAAATCCACACGAACACGGGAAGAACATGCAAACTCCACACAGAAATGCCAACTGACCCAGCCGAAGCACGAACTGGCGACCTTCTTGCTATAAGACGAACGTGCTACCCACTGCACCACCGTGCTGCCCTGTAAAATATTATAGTGTGGAATGTTTTAAACATATTATTTTTCTATTTCTAAAGATGTTCTGTCACAAAAATATTTTTTTTTAATACATATTTCTGTTTAATAAATCAGTTTAGTTGAAATGCATCAATTTATATTACCCATATTCACTGAGAAACGGACAAAAATAGTCATTTTTAAATGGGGTGTACTCAATTATGCCAAGCACTGTAGCACCTTAAGCAATGCCGCTTACCCACTACACCGACTAGCACATTTAAATATGCATCTTCTAAATATTTATGTAAATTAGAATCTTATACTTTCTTATCAGACTCATTACAATAAAAAAGTAAATAAAAAATGAGCTTGTTATTCTGAAGTGTGCTTAGGGCCACAGATACAGTGAGGTGTAAGGTCAGAAGCAAGTACAAGAAATGTTTGGCAGAATAACACAATTAAGAATCAGTTATATTGTCAGGGCCAGTTATTTAGCTAAACTGCAGGTCAGCCGGACTGCAGGGAAGATCAGTGTGGACAGGCGTAGCGGAGGCTGCAATCAAGCGCACAGTAGACAAAGCCATGAAGTGAACAATAATGACCCAGTAATTATTGAGCAAGCTGTTTCTGGACGGCCGTCCGAGACACACCGGCTGAGCACACATTACATTACCAGCCTGCCAGCAAACACTGTCCAAACAACCGACACTGAGCCAGTTTACTGATTACAGTAACTAATCATAATGCCACCTGACTGTGTCCCAACGCTTTATGATCCTAATGGTCATAGTCAGAGCGGCAAATAGAACAACTACTGTAATATAATGTTGTTTTTGCTAGAAATCTGAAATAGTTTCCTTCCTTTGAAATAACATTAACTGAAAAAAAAAGTTCTGTGTTTATCTCAAATCTGATTGGCTGATAGATGTGTGATATTCAGCAATATCAGCACTTGTACCACCTCTTCACCCTTGTGCATTACTCTGCCCACATGAGTGCCAAGCAGAGGACTAAATTCATTACATATTCCAGCTGCTGGACAACTTTTGAGGCTTTTAAGAAGATAATGTAGTAGTTTAGATTGAAACCATGCAGTTTATTTATAAGGATAGTACCCATTTCAATTTTTGGAGACAGGAATTTTCAGCGCATCAGCAGCCATATTGATTAAAGAGCAAAGAAATGATGATAGCTGATGTTTTACCACAAGATGGCGACAGAGACTGCATAATAAGTCCTTAGGCAGAGAAAAACGTTTAACTCGGGGTCAATTTAAAACTACAGCTGAACAAAATATATGTATAGGCAACTCGTTACAACACAAAAACAAACAGACAACAAACAACAAATAAGTCGACTTGAAAAAACACTAACACAAAAAAAAATATTTTAATAAAATAAATAAAATAAAACTAAAATAGTAAAAAAAAATTATAAAATAGTAAATAAATAAATGCAAAAATAATTTAATTAAATGAATGAATGAATGAATGAATGAATGAATGAATGAATGAACGAAATAAAAAGCAGCAATAACAATAATCGATTCAATATTTGAACAATATATTTAGAACTCGAACCGAAAAAAGAGCAGCATAACAAATTAATAAAAATAAATAAAATACAAAAACTAAAATACTTAAATAGTAAATACATAATTGAATAATTCAATGAATGAATCAACAAAATAAAAAGGGCAACAAAAACGCGAACAAAAAAGCTACAAAATAAATTAAAGTAAATAAAATAAAAATAATAAACTACTAAAATATTAGGTAAATGAATGAATGAATGAATGAATGAATGAATAAATGAATGAATGAATTTTTAAAAATAGGGCAACTTTGAACAACAGAAAGATGAAGAGAAGAAAAGAGCAACAAAAACAAATGAGCTTCAGAATGTGACACATATTCTCTATTGGAAGTTAAAGGACTGAAGTGTTTCAGGTGTAATTTTGTCCCATTCTTCCTGCAAACAAGTCTTAAGGTGCGCAACAGTACGGGGTCTTTGTTGTTTGTCGATATTGGAGACAGGTAAGGACTGCAGGCAGGCCAGTTAAGTACCTGTATCCTCTTCCTCCGCAGCCAGGAGTTTGTAATATATCCAGAGTGTGTTTTTTAACATTACTTTATTCTTTATGAGTTATTTACAAGTTTCTGACCACTTATAAAATGTGGTTAATGTTGGATTGTCAATGCAACCCTCTTCTCCCACTCTTAACACACTGATAGCAACACTGCAGGAGAAATGTCAGCACAGGCTTCCAGTATCCGTAGTTTCAGGTGCTGCACATCTTGTATCTTCACACCACACACGTTAAAACCAAGCACACCATTGTTTTTCTTGTAAAATTCCCAATAAGTTTGATGTGTCAAATAACCCTCTTCCTATTGAAAAAACAAAAGTTAAATCCACGATGGCCATCCTCAAAAATGGCCACCATGGTCACCACCCATCTTGAAAAGTTTGCACCCTTAAATATACTAATGTGCCACAAACAGGACGTTAATTTCATCAACCAATCCCATTTTATTAAGGTGTATCCATATAAATGGCCCACCCTGTATAATTTTACAATAGGATCAGACCAGAGTACACAAGAGGGCCACATAACATTGTTTTTGTTGGAAGTCTGTGAGATCGCTTTAAATAAACAGAAGAGCAGCACACAGAATTGTTTATGCAAAGCTATCAGTTTCGCCTCCTCCCCATTGTAGATTTAATTTCCCGTTGATTATCCTTGCATGATAAATGGCGCAATAGGTCAATTAGTAAAATCTAGGATAAACAACAAAAACAAGCACCAAGCTATCTGCATATGTTTGGGTGGGCCAATCACACTAGGGAGTTAGTTACGCCTCATTAGAAATGCCATTTAAATGACTGCGCCGTGATTTGTATAATGTCTTTAAGTTGCGTCTGCGTCCTTGGGTAAAACACAGAATCGATCATAGGTTTGTTGAGAACTTTTGTCATCTCATCATGACTGATGGATAATTTGCTGATGGTTGTGCTTATCGTTAAAACGTCCTGACCTGGCAAACTCTGTTCTGATTGGCTGGATTCATAGCGTTACTCAAAAGACAGGTTTTTTTTTGGATGTAATCTAATGTTTATGGTTTCTTCAGTGAGTGCTTTTGAGATTTTAATGGACTTTAAAGAAGATGGGTTTTATCAATTTAAATGAAATTATTGCGGTGAATCATATTTTTAAATGAACACTAAATAAAGTGATCCGGTTGATGTTTATTTGTCAGAGGGTCAATATTAGATTTGATCTTTTGACACGCACACACTACTTAAGTATAGCTTCCCTTGTGGTTTAACCCACCTTAGGCTTGAGCTTTGGGTACTTGGTTTTTTGTAGGTTAAGCTGATCCTGACTTGATTTGATTCAAATGGCCAAAATCACACTGTTAAAAATAAAATGAAACCAACCAAAACTAAAATTTAAAACTTGTTTCTATTGTTAGTACATATTTTGTGGTTAAAACTGATCCTGACTGGATTCATTACAAATGACAAAAAAAACACATTTTGACAAATTAAATAAATAAAAATAAACAAATAACTAAAGCAATCAATCAATCAATCAATCAATCAATCAATCAATCAATCAATCAATCAATCAATCACAAATGTTTTAAATTCAAAATTCTAAGTAATAACAATTAAAAAAATAAAACAATAGAAATATTAATAAAACAAATAAATTATATAAAATGATATATTTAAAAATGTGTTTGCATTGTTATGACGTTTAATGACCAAAATCACAATAAAAAAATAAAAATAATAGTAAATAAATAAATAAGTAAATAAAAATTTTAAAAAATTATATTTTTTAAAAAAAATTTTGAAATATATTTTTTGTAAACAATCAATATTTAAAAAAAAAACTATTATTTGTACATGTAAAACGACACAAAAAAATTTTAAAAATTTGTAATTTTTGTACATATTATGTTTGTTAAACTGATCCTAACTTGATTTAATACAAATGATTAAAAATAACAATAAATAAAACAAATACATACATAAATAAATAAATAAATAAATAAATAAATAAATAAATAAATAAATAAATAAATAAATAAATGAAGGAATAAAGGAATGAAAATAAATAAAATGTACAAAAATAAATAAATAAATGTTTTAAATAACATTTTTAAAAACCTTTTAGATTTGTTTTTGTAAAAAAAAGTATAAAATAAAAAAACTTATTTGATAAAACTATTAGTTGTACATGTAAAACAAAACAATAAAAATTTTAAAATAAAAAAAAAAATAAATAAATAAACGACAACAACGATAATAACAAAAAACTAATAGTAATAATAAAAAGAGTGACACTGGGGCTTAGTGGTTAGCACTGTCGCCTCAAGCAAGAGGGTCACTGGCTGGGTCAGCTGAAGAAAAATGAATGAATAAATGAATTAATGAATAATAATAATAAAAATATTATTATTATTATTATTATTATTATTATTATTATTACCACTACAACTACTACCCACTTTACTTTATACAGCTTTATTAATATCTATTTAGCATCCTGCTTTAAATTTTTTAAATTTCTTAGTGTAAAAATCACTGGAATGTTTTCCTCCAAAATGTTATTTTCTCTTTGACTGATGAAGGGAACTCATACACATGTCCTGAAGGGATATTTTAAAAAACAGAGTTGATATAGTTTTGCGACTGTGCGCTTCAACACAAAGTAAACAATAGGCGCTTCTGAAGTGACATTCAAATTCAAATACATGTTTGGCTATAAATAATACAAACAGATCAAAACGTAAGTGAATATTTTTGCCTTTCCTTTCCCAAACCAACACTATTGATGGGGGGGTTAATTGTGTGTGAGGGCAGACGTCTTCAGGCTTCACCTAATGGCCATTTTTCTCACTCCGTCAGAGAGGAAGTTGAGAAGTGTCTTTCCTTAGACAACAGTCAGTCAAGGCCTGTATGAGTGACAAGCGTGAGGTAGAAGAGCGATCGATTTGTCTCAACAGATACGCCGGGAACAACTGAGAAGGACAAACGGAGTCAAAACAGGCTGAAGAGTTTCAATTCCAAATAAACTTGAGCCGAGGACAGCTATTGACGGCCTGAGAGAGGAGCTGTCGGACCCCGTGTGTGCAGAAAGATGAATGACTGTGTGTGTGGGGGTGTATGTGTGTGCGTTTGACCTCTGTGGTAGAGGTGCGTTTGAGTTCTGACAGGCTAATGAAAGAGGGGCAATCAGAGGAGTTCACCCCCCGCAGACGGCCCTCACAGCGGGCACACATTACACCAGCTTCTCCTGATTAAACGCAGTCATAACCTCTTTAAAAGGCCACAACACCCATCCCCCATCTTCCTCTCCATCACGCTGTCTGGACTTTGTCTTTCTTTTTTTATGTACTTTTTGCACTTGTCTCATTTTGAGCGCTCACTTACACCCTATTCACACGGGGCTTCAGCATCAACGCTTGACAGAGGGCGTGTCTGAAGTTGGTGCTAAAGCAATCTTCATAGCAGTGTCAGCCAATGAAATTAGTCAGCAATAGGTCACTGTCGGAGCAGGTGTATTTGCATACAGCGATCTAATTGGCTGACGCTTCCATCGGCGCTTGAAAAGTTGAGCAAGTCCCAACTTCTGCCGCGAACAACACCTCTGAAGCGGCGCCAACGGATCTACAATGCAGTTCGGCAACGCCTGAC
Organism: Danio rerio; assembly: GCF_052040795.2. NCBI lineage: Eukaryota > Metazoa > Chordata > Actinopteri > Cypriniformes > Danionidae > Danio > Danio rerio. The sequence goes on from NC_141031.1 coordinate 4,923,007, forward strand.
ATCACCCATTCAAAGTGAATGGGAAGCGTTGAAGCTGGCGCCTCGTGTGAATAGGGCATTAGGGTGTACTCACACTTGCCACTGTTGCCTTGAATCGTCATGAAAAACCAGCCGACGGCCTGCTCTAATGGCCCAGTGTTATGGTCCGGTATGGGTCGGTACACTTTTTATGTCCGTTTCCACTGTCAAAAGGTACCAAAAAGCGAACTGTACTGCTTTTTGGGTATCCTTTCCAAACCTAGCACAGCAAAAAAAATGTCAATTAATGGGTCGGAGGGAATTGTAGCTGCTTTTGGGGCCTGTGCCTTCAAAGGCAATTCTCCCAGCCCACTCTTGACATTTCACTTCTAAGAAGGATAACCAGGATCATATGTAGAGCTAGGCGGTATATCGAGTTCTCAGGATATATCACTATGATTCCCCAAAGCGATGCGGTATTACCCAATATCATTTATATCGATATGGTTTAAGGCCACACGTGCACATTCCGCACGAAACAGACTACTCCAAGGTAGCACGCGAGCTCCACTTGCACAAATGTGTGCATGCGCAAATGAATGATTCACTCCTTGAGTCATACAAAAGATCTGTTCAAAATGACCGAATCATTCAAGAACGACTTATCACTGACACGGCATGGAGGAACAAGCAGTGCCAGTGTTGTATCGAAATCTGACTCCCGGATAAATTTGGCTCCCCTTTGCGTGCACGCACGTCACATCGCGCCTGCAGCTTTCACAGAGGTTTATCAAACACCTCTTATCGATCATTTCTTCCACAATTGACAGCAAGAACGAACGTAGAAGCCTTGTCAAATTGAAAAGCAGCACCTGAATGTGTTCAAAAGAATTACCAAATGTAAGGAAATGTAAGGAAAAATGTAAGGAATTTATACCGCATTTCGAAAGTGAAACCACTTCATATTCAATGATTATAAGTTCAGGATTTATTACACGACGGTCTCTTTTTTTACATTTCGTTATAACACATTTAGCTCTGCGTTCAAGAATTAGGGTGATTCTAAGGGCCCACAGTTTTTGGGCCTCAAGAGTTACTATTAGTGGGCCCAATCAACAGCCGCCCGCATCGCCCTCGCACACGCCCCACTTTACTTTTGTCTGTAACACCTACCTTAACGACCCCCCCCCCCACTTCGCATCCCCCACCCCACCCCTCTTTACTTTTGTCCATGACAGCGCCCACCAAAATGTTCTCATAGGGCAAAATGAATAGTTTCTGTCCCCAGAAAGTGTAAATGTTAAATGGAAGTTTAGTTAACCTCAATAATTAACCTAGCTTAGCCTTAGTGTGGCACTTCAGGATGTATGTGCATAGAAAAAAGTACTGTCATCATGACAAAGGCCAAATAAATTGGTAATTAAAGCTAATATATCTAAAAATGTGTTGACAATCTTCACTGTGTTAAATGACATGGGAAATATATATATATATAACGCTTTAAAATTTCACAGAAAGGCTAAGCTTTGACTTCAACTGTAGTTGTCGAGGAGTAAAGTCGATTAAAGCAATGGATTAGCGTGTTATCGTTGTGTTCAGACTTGCAGGCCTTTGCAAATAAACACTACACTACAATTCTTATCTTTACAGAAAATATAACAAATTTGATTTTACAGTTCATGATAAACGTATCCTAATGATTTTAGCAAAGCCAGTGTTTTAATAATGTTTAATGTGTCATCATTATTAATTTCAATATGATAAAAAAAACATAATGAGGAAAACTTTAATAAATAATAGGTAAATATACATACTAATCACAATTTCAGATCATTACGAGATACATTGTAGATATTATGTAAATTACTTTTTAGTTAGTACTTTTTAGAGTAACTAATTAGTTCATTAATCAGTAGGTTGACTTCGATACATACAATTTCGAGAATTCGAGATTCTTACATTGCTAGCCATCCAACTAGCGAGGAGTTTGGTGTTGTTTGGCACTCAGAGTGGGCTGAATGAGTTTAAGGGAGCAGGAGCATGTGGTGTGTAGGCGTGGTGAGATCAGCCCAGTGCCACAAACACACACGCACACACACTCAATCACCAAAAACACCACCAAACTTCTCCTGAAGCACATGCTTAAACTACTTCAGTTTGGTTGTGTGGCTAACAACTCATTTGCATAAGATGTTAATTAACATGCATTATGATTAATCTTTGATTAATCCTCTGTTTACTTGTCACCTAAATGTAATTTTTGCACATTTAAGCATAAAGTAAGTTAGAAAATTGATCACTCGGCTGATTTCGTCTTCCAAATGATTCTAAAACCAATGATTTGAAGGTATATATGTATATGTGTAAATATTTGACCAATCAGTCGAGCTTTTTTCAGTCCTAGTTTGCGTTCAGCCGAAAAAGTCATGATTTGAAATCTGTTTGAACCCATCTGTGATATTTTCAGCTTTGTTATTTATTATGAGAGCACACACACACATTTTTAACCCATCCCCAAACCCATTTTTTTAGTGACGCACATATCTAAATGTCTTCCTACACACTGACACTCTATCCTTCCTCATGTTTTACTTTAACCATCAGCAATAATATATTTATTTTATCATTAGTATTACTTAATTTAGTATTTGACCCTCTTATCTCATTTATCTATGCAATCTGTCTATGCAAAGAAAGCAGATAGGGTTTTGGGTACTGCATTAATATTGTAGCTGCCGTGTTGTGGAGACGATGTTTCTTTTGAAAAACAAGAGCATTTTATCAGGCCTTGGGCTAACACCAGCTGTTCTTGTTCCAGTGAAGTTATGTTTATATTGGATATTCCTAATACATTGTGTTTTCTTTAACATCGCACGATTATGTTATTCCAAAAATCATGGCAGTTTATCATCTCATTAAAATCGTTCACAAAAGTTGACTTTTTAATGGAGTTACAATACGGTTTAATGCCTTGATCATTAAATATGTAAAACTCAAAATGGTAATCCTCGTGGTCAAGTTAAGGAGTATCTCAAATGTGCAAAACCATCACAAAGTTGAAAATGGATATTACATAGACAGCGATTTGCAGCAGCCTAACTAACAGAATTTTGTTTTTCAGTAATGAGTAATCAAATAAATGACTCGAGTTACAACACCACTACCCTAACTGACAACAAAATGTGGTTTTATATATTTGATATATAATTTGCAATTAAGTGTGTTAAGGAGTGGGGAAAACGCATAACTGATGATGATTGGCATGTATGTCAGTGTCTAGGGGTGGGATAACCTCATAACTGGTGATGATTTGCATGGTGTGTAGGGGTAGGATAACCACATAACTGATGAAGATTGGCGTGTATGTTTGCATAGGGGTGGGACAACCCCATAACTGAGGATGATTGGTGTATATGTGTTTGTTGGGGATTAGACAACAACAGAACTGATGATGGTTGATGTGTAAGTGATGGTATTTGGCATGTATGTGTGTGCTGGGGTTGGAAAACCTAATAACTAATGATGATTGACATGCATGTGTGTGTAGGGGTGGGAAAACCTTATAACTGATGATGATTTGCCTTGTGTGTAGGGGTAGAACAACCACATAACTGATAATGATTGGTGTGTATGTGTGTGCTAAAGGTGAGACAACCATATAACTGAGGGTTATTGGAATGTGTATTTGTGTGTTAGGGGAGGGACAACCTCATAACGGTTGATGATTGTCTTGTATGTGTGTAGGGGTGGGACAACCTCATAACTCATGATGATTGGCATGTGGTGTAGGGGTGGATCAACTACACAACTGATGATGATTGGCATTTACGTGTGTGTGTTGGGGGTGGGACAACCATATAACTGATGATGATCGGCGTGTGTGTGTCTGTAGGGGTGGGATTACCACATATCTGATGATGATTAGTGTGTATGTGTTGGGGATTAGACAACAACATAACTGATGATGGTTGATGTGTTTGTGTGTGTAGAGGGTGGCGCAACCACGTAACTGACGATGGTTGGCGTGTCAGTTTGTGTAGGGCTGGGACAACCACATAACTGATTATAGTTGGTGTGTACTATACATGTATGTAGGGGTGGGACTACTTCAACATGCAGCTTAAAATGTTTCTAGAAAGAAAAGAAAAAGCATTGCTTATATAATATCACAGATTAATGTCCCATAAAATAGTAGCCACATTGTAAAGCTGTTTGAATGTTTCCCATCTGCACACTTTGAGAAATGTGTCAAAACTGCTAAATATCAGACTGCAGATTAAAATACATTTGCACATGTTTTTTTTTTTTTTTCAAGACTGTGCAAACGTAAATGCAACTGAACAAAACAAAAGAAGAAGAGGAAAATAAAGCACAACAATGGAGAAACAAACATACAATGTTTATTATTTACCAAAAATACTCGGCACCAAGATTGAGGCTGTTAATGACAGTTGTGTATTGTGCAAACAAAATATATTCTTTTAAATACAATTCTGATGTAAAACTGCAAAATGAACTGTGCCAGGTAATTAACTC